>NW_006921694.1:8139206-8160770 GCF_000298275.1 Orycteropus afer afer | reverse complement strand
ATGCCCCCTAGTGTTCAAACTATGTAAAATGTTTCTTTTTGAAAGTACAGACTACCAAAAGGCTTAGCTCAAAAATGGTTTTTCATGCTTTTCAAGTGAAGAAAGGCGTTAGTCTTATTTCTTGAATTAATTTAACAGAATATTTTGCCTTTGTCATTGTATCAATTGAGTAAATTTAACATTAAAATCATGATATCAAAATAGAAATTAAAAAGAAGGTAGATCATTTCCTATTCTTAAATTTTAAAATAGCTTTTTCTGCTTTTTCTTTATTACAGGGAAGCTTCCTTACTGGAAATATCTAGCCTATTCCTTAAATCATATTTGTTACATATATATGTGCATGACTTAGGACTTACACACCCTTTATTTTCTGATATGTAAAGAAAGAAGCCTAAATTGTTTTACATAATCACATAAGCACTAAATTTATTTCACTTCAGTTTACCTTGGAGTAGCTGAACTGCTCTTTATTTCTCTCTCTCTAAGAAACTAAAAATATCATATGGATGCTGAGAAATAGAAATATAGTAAGATTTGAAGTTTTCTTACTGTGATAAACAGAAACTTATACACATTATTCAAAGATTTAATGAACATCTCTGATGGACTCCATGGTACATGAACTGGATATAATGAGGGAAAAATCCCATACTCTTTAGTTCAAAATAGGGTTATTTCAGAATACATTTTACATAAGGTGTATGTTTGAAATATATTTTAATTTTTTACTAAACCAAATGGTGACACTGTCAGCAGCTTTGCAAGAGCCATTTTTATCATCTGAGCAGAATCAGTGTCAGAATAATTTTGAAAAAGGGCAGCCTGGCATCACAGCATTTTGGCACAAACATTACAATATGTCATTGCCTATCGATGTATCAGTAGCACAGAAACATTGCAGTGTGGTCTCAGGACAGTACACCATGAATATTTTATGTCTTTAAACCTCATACTCCATTTAACACCTACTCTTCCCTTACTTCTGGAAAAATATGAGCCACTTCTCCTCTCCTTTGAAGAACAGTAATCAGTAGCTGAAATTCCTTTTTCTTGCACATTCTGTGAGTTTTCCTGGAATCTTGAGATTTCCCTAAATTTCACTTAGTTGAAACATTTCCAATTCAGTTTACAGCCTTAAGAGTATAAATGGTGCATTGCTTACATAGACAGACATAATAGGTGTTCTGTTTTACTGTACAAAATACTCTGAGAGTGTCATTTTACAGTTATTTGTAGCAAGGCAAGGCAACCATTGCCGTGGAGTCGGACCCGACTCATAGGGACCCCTCCTTGGGTTTCAGAGGCAGTATAACTATGGAAGTAGATTGCCCAGTCTTCCTTCCAAGGAGTGGCTGGTGGGTTTGAACCGCCTGCCTTCTGGTTAGCAGTCAAATGCTTTAGCTTTACTACTCACAAATTAAACTTTATTATATGCTTGCTGATGTTTCTGAATCACTCTGCTTGGAGCTAGTGCTTCTATCCTTTCTGACTAAATTTGGCCCATATTTTCTCTGTTGCTGTACCCTATTTTTTCACTCAGCTTTCTCCTTAGGGAAACCTAACTCTCTTAATATCCCAGTGAATTTGTAGTAAGTTACCATTTTTCTGTAAGATTTGATTAATATGTTCGAAATCTCACTGATTAAAAATGCTAATAATTGCTAGTGTTAAGAGAGGGTGTGGTGGTTGTTAGGTGCAGTGGAATCAGTTCCAACTCATTATGACCCTGTGTACAACAGAACAAAGCCCCTGCCCAGCCCTTCACCATCCTCACAATCATGTTCTGTTTGCGTCCACTGTTGCAGCCCGCATGTCAGTCCGTCACTGAGGTTTTCAATCCATCTCTTTCTCACCTTACCAAGTATGATGTCCTTCTCCAGGGACTGGTTCCTCCTAATAACAAGTCCAAAGTGCATGAGATGAAATCTTGCCCTTGTCACTTCTAAAGAACATCGTGGCTGTACTTTGTCCAAAACAGATTTGTTTGTTCTTCTCGCGGTCCATAGTATATTTAATATTGTTTGCCAACACCATGATTCAAAGGCATTAATTCTTTGCTCTTCCTTATTCATTGTCCAGCTTTCACATGCATATGAGGCCATTGAAAACACCATGGCTTGATTCAGGTGCACCTTAGTCCTCAAAAATATGGTAGAAACCAATAAAAATGTTTGGTAACAGAATATGTGCACGCGTGTGTGTGTGTGTGTTTACGTAGATATGTTTACATGTACATACATTTAACTATGTTACAATGTAGACTATATTTTAAATCAAATTGCCTAATTTTACATGATATATGTATGAACTAGAGCAGTCCTTACTGAAAAAGGATTCAAGAGTTTTTGAAACCCCATTTACTCAGGATGTGCATTAAATGACGTGACATCTAGAGTCAATCGTAGCTTACCCTCAAGCTGTTTTCAAGCATTTCCTTTGAAATCTTTTTGTATTTTTTACTGTCTTAAATTATTGGTACAATAAAATGTTTGTTTGCAAATAATGATTGATGATCTAGCAGTGCTATTTAAATTCAAACTAATTAAGTACTGCCAAATTTTCAGTTCCTAGGTTGCACTAGGGAGCCATGGTGGCATACTGCCTAAGGCATTTAACTGCTAACCAGAAGGCTGGTGGTTCAAACCCACCACCCACTCATTGGAAGGAAGTTTGGGCAATCTACTTCCATAGTGATACTGCCTCGGAAACCCAAGGAGGGGTGGCTATGACCAATTCAAAAGCACAGTGGCCACATGTGACTAGTGGCTACTGGATTGAACAGCACAGAATAGACCATCTCCATCATCACAGAGAGTTCTATTGGACAGTACTGATTGGATCACCCATTCTTTTTGTGAATAAGACTAGCTGTAGAAGGCAAAGGTTACATTTTTCTATGCCAACTTGGCATGTTTACTGATTGTATTTCTACTTTTAAAAAGCTGTGGTATCCATTTATTTTCTTAATTTTTCTTTCCCATAAAAGTCAAATGCCAAAATATAATTCTACTTAGTCAGAGATAATGGATAGTTAATTGAGGTTTGCTGTCATTATTTATAGTGCTTATATGGGAGTTATCTTAGTTATCTAGTGCTCCTATAACAGAAATACCATAAGTGGGTGGCTTTAACAAACAAATTTATTCCCTCACAGTTGAGGAGGCTAGAAGTCTGAGTTCAGAGTGCCAGCTCTAGGAGACTTGCTTTCTCTTTTAGCTCTGGGAGAAGGTCCTTGTCGCCTTTCAACATCTGTAGGCTCAATACCACTCAGAAACATCCTTCTGTCTTGGCACCAATCTTCCCCTGGGTCTAGGAGGTTCTCAGTGCCGGAACCCCAAGTCAAAGGATGCACTACACTCCTAGCTCTGTTTTCTTAGTGATAATCAGTACCCTTCATCTCTGCTTGTTTGTTTTATATCTCAAAAGAGATTGACCCAAGATACAACCTAATCCTGTAGATTTTGCCTTGCCTCATTAACTTCCTCTAATCCTGCCTCATTACCATCATAGAGGTTAGGATTTACAACACATAGGATAATTACATAATACTGAGGATCATGGCCTAGCCAAGTTGACATGTATTTTGGAGGACCCCTATTCAATCTGTAACATTCCATCCTTTGGCCTCAAAAAAATTAATTCCTTGCCACATATAAAACCCATTCACCTCATGTTATCCCACGTCTTCAAAGAACTACAAGTCCAAAATCTCCTGGGGAAAATTTTCTCTTCATCTGTGAAATCTAATCTGTAAGTTATCTGTCTCTAAACACTGGTGGAACAGGCACAAGGTAGACATTTTCATTACAGATGGGAAAAATAACAGGTACCAAGCAAGTCCCAAACCTTTCAGAACCATTTCTCTGAGATCATCTGGGCAAAAGCCCTCCACAGTGTTGGCCATGCACTCCAGATTCTGGGTGGTGCCCTGGGCCCTGGGCTCCAGCCTTCCTTCTGGGACTGCTGGGGTGGTAACACTGTTCCTTTGGCTTTGGGAGGCCCTGTTCTCCCAATCAGTCTGAGTGGTGACCCCACCAGCTGGCTTTATTCTTCTGCTTCTTGGGCATGATAGCCCTGTTCCATCACCTCTGGGCAGCAGATACAGCCTCATCCCGCTAGCACTTGTGATCAGCAGCTCCACACTTCAGAATTAAGGTGGTAAAGATCTGACTCTTTGAAATCTAGGAGGCAGTGACCCCATCCCTTGAAACCTCACAGGCCGTGGCCCTACCTTTTGAGAGTGAGGCAGCTCTTGTTTCCTGTGCTGCTTATCTCTTCAGACGCTGCTTCTTGGTACCTTCGCCTCTCGGTACCTCAGCCTCTTGGGCCGACCTGGCCTCTGCCCTGCTCAGGCAAGTGTTACAAAGCTTTTGCTTTACTGATAAGAGACTAGAGGCACCCCACTCTGGCAGCAAGCCTCAGCCCAAAGGCAATCACTCAGCTTTCTTGCTTCGTGGGTCGGCAAGTCTAGCTCCTCTGACGAGTGCCCAGAAGCACCCATTCCGCCAGGAAGCGTCTTCTCTGAAGGCACTTTTGTTCCAAGAGTCAACTCCCAGGCTGTCTTACTCCAGTCTCCTGCTTCTGCTGCCACCATTTCTTTGCTACTGCTTTTCACTGTCTGTGCCATCTCTAGTGTTACAGCTCTCCTCACTTCCCTCTGAGCTCTCATCAGAATTGCCTTCAGCATCCATAATTCCACCAACAGTCTTCAAGACAATCTGGGCTTTTACTATTAGCCATCTTAAAACTCTTCCAGCCTCTCCCCTTTACCCAATTCCAAATCTGCTGCCACCTTTTAGGTATCTGTTAGAGCAGCACCCTAGTCTTCCAATATCAACATCTGTCTTAGGTATGTAGTGCTGCCATTACAGAAATATCACAGGTGGATGGCTTTAATAAACAGGAATTTATCCACTCACAGTTTAGGAAGCTAGAAGTCCTCCTAAATCTGTAACGGGTATATTCCTCTTCTAACACTGGGCCAGAGGTGGGCTCCATTTCATCAGTTCTTGTCCATGATCCTTTGGGGTTTTGTTTTGCTTTCCTTTCTTTTTGCTGCCACTGTATAGAGCAAAAGTGGGAGAGGTTTTTCCCTCAGACTGGACCCCTTTCTCTTCCTTGGCAGTCTCCCCTTTTATCATCCTGTTCATTATAGTTTAACTTAGCCTTTCTATACTGAAAGGGAATTTCTGGTCCAGACTTCTGCCAGCTGAGCCAGTTACCCTGGATTCTTCCCTGGGGAGCCTAGCTTTCTCGCTGTTAATATGTGATTCTTAGCTCAGTGTACACCTTATACCTCTTTTCTGGTACTTACAGTCAGCCTCGGCTCCTCTGTGATTTACGTCATTCTGTCTGTCTGCTACTTTTCTAAAAAGTTTGACACCTCCTGCCCTAGGTATTACCACTGTTCCTGGTTAAACTTTGAAGCCTGGGACAAATCCCTTTGTCATTTAATGAGGCACAATCATTATGAGCATGTTAAATTTTGTGTTGGTCTTTTTTAATAGACGTTCTTAGTAAAATAAGAGTCTACATTTATGTTTTCATTTAGAAACCCTCATCATCTGGAGACCATTACTGTTAGAGTTGATGTCTTCCCTACATCTCAGCATCCTACAACTGCACTGTCCAGTATGGTAGCCAATAGCCACATGTGTATATTTAAATTTAAATAAATTAAATAACATTAAAAATTCAGTTCCTCAGTAGCAATAATGACATTTCCAAGCTTCAGTAGGCTCACACATTGGCTTCTGTGTTGGATACAACGATTACAGACCACATCCATCGGTAAAGAAACTTCTGTCAGACATTATGGTTTTAGAAGTTCTCTGTCAATCTGTTCCCCCAACATATGAGGGTAGATCGGCATAATTATCAAAATGATTGCTCTTTATCCCACTCTAAAACCCTGCACAAAACCACTTTTTAAAAATTCTTAATGTGTTGCCTTTTATTAATTGTCAGCCCCATCAAACTGCCAAGTAAGCTTTAAAAAGAAAAAAAAAAATGCCACCACTCTTAACCCAGAAATAATTGTGGATTGAAGTTGGAGCCATACATTGGAATCTCAAAGAGCATGTGCTAAAGTATAAATCAGACTCTTAAGTATTTAAAATGCTTTTAATGAGAACTTGTCAGAGCCAACTGGGAGTTGTTTTTGTTTTATGTTGTTCTCTTTTGTTTCCCCATACTATTAATCTAACATTATTGAACACTTCCTATGTATTCGATAAATGCACGGCTTTAAGGATTTTAAATTTAATGCTCAAAAACCTCTTTAAGATAGATTGTATTGTTAAACTCATTTTATAAGTAAAGAAACTGAAGCACAAAGAGGTTACGTAAGTTTCAAGTTTAATACAGCTAGTAGATAGCAGGGACTGTTCTCATACATGTACTTCATCATGACTCAACCCAAATTGTTACAAGTGCCGAGCAAACATGGGAGCAAAAGGCTGAGAGACTGGGTTGGTATCAGCCTCCTAAACAACAAAAACAGGTCAAGGGGCGAAAATGGGCTGGTTAATTTCCAGAGGAAATATTGAAAATTTCAGGACTAAATCAAGTTTATATAAATTAACTCTTTTTGTAGTTTATTTTTATGTTGTATGAGGTTAAAAGCTTGAGCATAAAAGATTATAAGAAACTAAAATTCACACTTGCACCTAATCCTCACTTGCCAACTATCTTGTTATCCAGCGTTCCGCATTGGTAACAATAGTAAAAATAAAATCTACTGTCTGACTGTTTTGTGCCTTAACGACATAACATTTGGCAGAAACTAATGCCAGGGTGTGCAGCGAGAGTAACAGCCTGTGATGGTTAAGGTTGTGTCAGCTCAGCTAGGCCATGATTCTCAGTGATTGGGTAGTTGTGTAGTGCAGTTTAACTGTCATTAGCGAAATAGTATCCTTCATTTTGTGATCTGATGTCGTCATCCTCCACTTTCAGGCTAACCTAATCTTGTCAGTAAGTGAGGAGCAAGTGTACTGTTGTTAGACCAAGAAGAACCTTAGTGGGCTATAAAAGAATTGTTGTTAAAATATGGATTTTTCTTTCCTTCCAGTACTCCCCTAGCATGACAATGAGTGTGTGATCCATTACTGAGTCTCCTCATGAAAACCACAGTGAGTCAGCCCTTCACAGAACTACTACGGAAGAAAATTATTCATCACAGTGTACAGTTAAACAAAGGAATCTCAGTCATACCAAACCAACCTTTTTATTTCCTGCTCTCTCCTCTGTTTCGGAAGAAAGCGGGTCCAAACGTGATTCAAACAACTGTACGGAGTGGCATATTAAAATTGCCCCAAACTGAACTGCAAATAATTATCTGTGTATGTATATGTGTGGGAAAGAGAATGTATTGTGTGTGTGTGTATGTTATATGGACATATGCACATACATACATTTACCCACAGGACATTGTAAAATATCACATGACATATTAAGTAGAAGTAAGTAGGGACTTTTATTCCATCCTTTTTTTCACGTTTACATTTTAATTATTAAAAGTTGCTCCTGCCCCTCCCTGAACTATTTTGTGCTGTGTATATCACTGCTTTATATAAGTTATTTTTTAAGGTGAACTCAGATGTTATGGTTTTGTAAATGTCTGCTATCATGGATAGGAATAAAATTGCTTATTTGAGAGCTTTCATTAAACTGCGTCTGATGCAAGTTATCCTGTGAATCACAAGTGTACTGTCTCAAAAATAGAAGAAAGTGTGTCTTCGTCTTTATGTTAAATCAAACAATTACTCAGTTACCTTCAGTGGAAAGTATTTGTGTACTTTTCAATTAGGAAAGACACTTAAAATCAACAAATGCTTACCTGGAGCCTAACACAGTATATTTCTGCAATAACTGCTTTAAGTGGAGTTTTCGATTTGTTTGTCTTAGATGATATAGAAAATTAATGATTAACTCTAGTTACTTAGACCACAGCAATAAAGTGTCAGGGGTTGTCATATTTTTAGAAACATGTTTTCTCGTTAACTTGATAAAGCCCAGAAGTGATAACAAAGTCATTCGCATGAATTTGTCACTTCTCATCCAGAGTACCAGAACTAAATTTTTAATCTATACTTACGTGTAATGGTCTTGGATTTTTATTGAGACTTCTTTTGAGCATTTCCATATAGACTTTGCAAAGCAGATCCAGTGAAATGATGGACACTTTCAGCAAGGGGGAAAGGAACTTTGCCATACCTGAGGGGCTTTGCAGTACTCCTTTTCTGGCCTGGTAGTTTGCTGACTAGCAGCAGAATTGACTGGTAGAGGTCCATTCTGTGCATACCTCCTCACTGGCAGCAGAGCACCTGCTCTGCTCCTGAGATACAGGGTTTGATTCAGAGGCAAATCATCATAGTAACTTTGCTTCATCTGCCAATTGACTTCATCAAGCTAAATCCACATTTTGTAACTGTTCAGAAAAGAGTGAGTAAATGTTCTTTGACTATTCACTTCCTTAGGAAAGCATCTCGCTCTGTGACACTTTCCAGACCTTTTGTTTTTGTGTGTGTTTCATTTTATGTACAAACACCTGAATCCTAACAGAACGGTGAGAAGAGTTTCATTTTATACTCGAAAGATAACTTGGTGATCCTTTCTATTAAAATTGTGATACAGATATCCATTGCTAAACATCAACTATATATCCTAACAGCAGAGACTGAAAGCATTGTTTCATCTCAGGTAAGACGACCCTTCTGCTTCCTTTAAGCTTATGGTCTCTAACCAGAAAAATGTATTTGCTAATTCCTGGTGCCCGATGTTTGATTTCTCTCAAACCCATAGTGATTTATTCCTTTTGAAAATAATGATTTTGGCTATGTGTGATAGAGATCCTGGGCATAACTGTTGAAGGAGGGAAGAAAAGGAAAAAAAAAGAAAAAGCTGAATTAAATTTTTGTTACAGATTTGAACTCTAATAAAATGAGTCACCATTAATCACAGTTTTCAGGAGCCTTGGACTGCTTCAGGCTCTCAAGCTGCAGAGACTTTTCATGAAAAATTCAAACTAAGAAGGCTTTAACTCAAGCTGAAGTAACCTGAACACAAACTCTTTGTACAGACATCTGAGTATACCGAGTAATTTTTAACTATCACTTTTTATGACAAATTGCACAAAATGATAGTTCTTTGATTATTAAGGTTAAATTTTCAAACATCATGTTGACTGTTTTCTCCATTTTGCTGACTGTTCTCTCCATTGTTACTGATCTTGAATTTATTTGCCTTCTGTAGACGTATTGTTTCTTATCATAAAAAAAAATCATAACGCCATTTTAATTGCCCTTATTTAGGAGAAATACTAGCATATGAATGGCGCCAGGAGGCCCATTATTTCTAATCTATATTTTAGGCTTTTTATAGTCAAAAAGGAAAATTTTATTTTTTTTCCCAAGGTATAGTAATCAACTCATAATAAGTATTTTCTTTTCTCTCTTGGAAATTCTAGATGGGAAATGGCCTGGAAAAGTTGAAAAATTATATTTCAGAAGAATATTGACTTGAAGAAAACCAGAATGTTAGGATACCAGTAGCCAAATGATTTTCTCATGCACTGAATGGAAAACAGTATATCTGTATATTAATTCTTTTTTTTTTTTTTTTTAGATTTTGATACATTTACCCTTATCCTTTTCTCTTGTAGTAGGATCATTTAACCTCTTTTCTCTTTTCCATCTCCATCCATACGTTTGTGTTGGTCTTGATATGTGTTGTGGCCACAAAGGCCGCAGGGTGCCATTGATTTGGTATTACCCCACACATTTCCTGGGTGAATCTCTGCAGGCCTTTACAAGTGTTCCCAGGTTAGACTCAGTTCCTGGTGAATAACAGTTTTACAGCTCGGAAACTGAGGTTCCGATTTCTCTAGCACCTAAAAAGTAACAGATCAGTTCCCAGAGCCATGGAAAATGCCCCAAACACCCCTCTCTCTGGAATAAAATTGAGAAAACCTCTTCCGTTACTATTTTTATTATACTCTTAAGATATCTGAACTCTTGCTTTTCAAAGAGTCACTCAGTGAACACCATTTCTGTAGTTGGAAAAACAGAAAATGAAAATTAATAAATTCCGCTTCGGGCAAGAGGAGCCCCACACCCGCCCACACCCTTTCTTCATCTCATTCTGGGAATGTAGGAAACCATTCAGAACTGCTCCCCTAGCAGTTCTCAAACTGTGAAGTCTTCATTGGCTTCTTCCATTGCCTTCCCCAGATCTCTCTCCCAATCCCTACAGCCCCAAGCAGGTCTTTGAACCAGTTCATTCTGGTTCGACCCCCTGCTGATAATTTCCATTTCCACCCCAGATATACTGAGTCACAATCTACATTTTAACAACATCTTATGTGTACATAACTGTCACCTAGAGATCTGTAAGAATCACCCAGAGATCTTGTAAAAATCTACATTTTCTACTGAATCAGATCTACACTTCAACAAGATCCCAGGGTGAGTCTTACAGATCTTTAGGTGATCCTTATGTACACATAAGACCTTGCTAAAATGTAGATTCTGATTCAGTATATCTGGCGTAGAAATGGAAATTATTAGCAGGGGGTCAAACAGGAATGAATTGGTTCAAAGCCCTATCACCAAGTAGGAGTAAGATACAGACTGAACCATTTTACTTTCTCAGACCTTAGGATTTTCACCTCCAAAGTAAGTAATATGTAGTACTAGTGGCAAGGAGCTCTGGTGGCATTGTGCCTAAGGAATTTGACTGCTAACCAAAAGATCGGTGGTTCAAACCCACCAGCCACTCTGCAGAAGGAAGACTGGGAGATCTACTTCCGTAAAGATTTACCATCTTGGAAACTCAAAGGGGGTCGCTATGAGTCGGAATCGACTCATGGCAGTGAGTTTGGTTTGGTTTTGGAGTACTAGTTGAAATTTTGCTAGGGGAAATAATTACAGTTTTCATTTCTTGATTATCACTGTTAATCAGTAGCCATGCCACAAATCATATCCACTTTACTTGGAATGTATTACAATATTTTGACACCGGTTTTCCCTTTATGTTTTATGTATGTTATCTCTTTCCTTGAAAACACTAATTGATGCAGTAGGTTGCCCGTAAGTGTATAGTGTAGGACAGAGAGGGCAGTAAGGGAGAAAAAAAGTTGGTATGTATTTTCTGAAAAATATAGTAGTCCTTTTTTTCTATATGATTTCCCTCCTGGTGGAATAAGATTCCTGTTTGCCATGGAGAACAGAAGTCCCTGTTTGCTTAAACAGGGATACTCGGTTTTAAGCATGTGTAGAAGTCTGCCTGGGTCTGTGAACCATACCTTGAGAAATACTGGAAAAGTGAAAGAATGGTGAGCCACTGTTAGTAACACTTCTGCTTTTGCATACTAAACGTGAGTGTATGCACTTCACATACATTTGTTGGAGGCGGTGGTATGGATTTTGCTCACAAAACTCCCCCGCTACTATTTACATTATTTTATAGGACTAGTGGTAATTATTAAACAGTTCTTTCCTTTGACTGCTTTTTATTTGAATGGTAAAATAGCTTGTAAATGGGGGTTCGGGATGAAAAGAGAGGAATATAGCACATAAGCAAATGGAATCTCCTGTGCCCAACGCATGTAAAGTTATTAATGTTAGCTTGTCACATTATGCCTTCTTACGAAGATGCCGCATCTAAAGGTAAGAGCATAAATGATCATTAAATCCTTGCTCACTTTATGGATATTGCCAGGAATTGTGCAATAATTGTATTTTTTTGATGTGGACATTTGTTTACAAGGAATTGAATTGGCATTATTAATATATTTCATCAGAACCATTAACTTTACCTATAAACTGCAATTCAGATTGAAAGGGATGATTTGCAAGATGAAAAACACCTGAGACCTCTTTAATTACTTCTCTAAACTATATTCTAAAGCGAAACCCTCAGTTGACTAAATTTCCTAAGGAGAATTTTCTTTGTTAAGTTTCCTGTTAATATAATTGGTTTTCCTGATAAAGGGGGAAATAATTTCTGTAAGTAATATAAACGTGAATATTGTTGCTGTCTACAGCTATAAAAATGAAATACAGCACTATATGGAGATACTGTAAATTTTAAAGTGGGAGTAGGTGTTTTCACATATGAGAATTACAGTTTGTCCCTTCTCCCTTTGCAAATTTACTATTCTCAGGATAAAGTTGGACTCATTTTGAATATCCCAGTCATTGAAATGTTATGATCTTTTTCTAGAAATATTTACCATTTCACTTTCAAAAGGAGATTCACCATTAGCATGACAAAGGTGAATTTTCATATCCCTGGGGAAAAAATAGAGATTTATCCCAGTTAACATTAAAACTTTTTTCTATTCTTTTTACACCAAATGACCTCAGCACATTGCCCAGAGAGTGAAATTTGGATTCCTCACAGTGGTCCCAGAGCACATACATAACGCTGTCAGCTAAGTTGCCATCTTGTCCTTCTGCTAAAATTGCTCAGTTAAATGTAATTACACATCTACTTATTAGAAAACAATTCAAATAATCCATCCAATTTTAATAACTTGAAGCAAATTTACTTTTAATTTAGCAACACCTTAGAAATTTAGTTAACAACTGATGGAAACAGGTATGGCTTTCTATCAGATCGTATTTCAAAATGTTTCACTTTGCTTGATTTAAAACAACTAAGATTTGCACAAGCTATACCAGCCACTCCTCGGAAGGAAGGTTGGGCAATCCTACTTCCGTAGTGATACTGCCTCGGAAACCCAAGAAGGGGTCGCTATGAGTCAGGTATGACTCGACGGCACATAACAACAACAACAACATACTTTAAAAAGAATGATTAAAGTAGATGCCATTGTTTCAAACATAACAAATTAAATTCTTTATAAATAGGAGGAATTCCTTACTTGTGATAACCATCAGCTTATTGAATAGTTTAGTTTTTTAGTTTATCTAAGTATGATTGTAAGAACTTAAGATGTTTTCTTACTACAGGCAGTGTCTGGATTATGGACAAGATCCATTCCTAACTCTGTCTTTAGATCTTTAAGTGGAATTTGTAGGTGAGTTTGGAACAGATGCATATGGTTCTTATATTTAGCCTTACTTTAGTGCAAGATAAGGCTAGAAGCCTTTTCAGTGATTTAAGAGTTTCACTTGCAGCAAGTGAAGGTGATTGTGATGAAGAATTTATTGCAAGTAGGGGTTGATTCAGCTGTTTCAAAGTGAGGGCAAATTTACATTACATTAAAGAGCAAGTAGGAGTTGTCTGTAAGACATTTGTAACCCAGGGAGTGCCTGTACTTGTGTGACATTATTACCTTTCATGTCTTCCTGGAAAAAAATAGAATTTTTTATAATACTTTTATAAATACACAGTGTATGTCTAAATATAATTGAAAACTGGGGTGTCTCTGAGTAATCCACTAGTCTTAATTTAACCATGACCACCACTTCCTTGATACATTTTTAAAATGTGTGTATGTGTGTGTGTGTGTGTGTGTGCAGTATTGCATTTGTTCTCAAATGGGTTTATCACTTAATGTTTTTTGTAAAAGTACTTGAGCTATTCATGTAATGGGTAAAGTTGCCATAAAAATGTACATAAATGTCCATTACTTTAGTATGTGTTTTCTTATTTAATTTAAATAGTACCACTTTTCATTTCTACCATTTCATTTCTAGCCTTGATTTCATTACTTATTTAAAATGTAAAGGAAATTTTCCATATGAAGTTAGCATAAATGTTTTCTGAATGACAAATCAAAATCTAAGTAATGTGGACATCTCTATATATAATTGAATTAGACACGCTTCATGTAAAAACCAGGAGTCTCAATCAAAGGATTTATACGCATTTAAGAAAAGGCTATGATGGGTGGCTGTCTTTATGTGATCAGATAAATAAACTTTCTATTAAAAAGAAAAGGAAAAACTATAATGCTGTTAGCAAATAGATACTTGTTCATGGATAAAAGTTTGGTGTTTTATTCCAAATAAGAAAAAACATAGAAAACATATAACATAGAAATTTAAAGGAATTATGCAGAAAACCCATGTAAAAACATACTTTTCCTCAATTACGCTCATCTTTCCAATGACCTGTATGGATTGTTGCCTCATTTGGCCCAAATAGAGACTCTGAAGTGGGTTCTGCTTACTGTTTGTGGATAAATATGAATATGAGAAGAGAAAGGTATATAATTGAGAAAGCATCCACCCTTAGATATCAATGAAAACACACACACAAAAAATGCTATTTCCACTAAATTATTAAATACTGATTTCACATTATTTATTATGGCCTTGATCAGAATAGAGTCTTCCAGTTCAGTGATGCAGCACATTTGATTAGAAAGGAAAATGCTCTAAATCCCTACTGTGCAGACACTTTATTGAGCCAAAGGTTACCTCAGGTAACTTGCTGGGCAATCTTAGCAAGGTATCTGGATTTAAGGATGAGGGGGTGAGGGAGGGTAAGTAACAAGACAACTGAAGGGTCTTTGAATTTAAAACAGGTAGAGGTCATCTAAGAATTTTTCTGGAATTTGACTCATCTCTAATGGTGCCTGAAGATGCAACAGTTAAGTGCTAGGCTGTTAACCAAAAGATTGTTGTTTTGACCCAGAAACTCCATGGAAGGTCTCATATAAAGATTACAGCTTAGAAACTCCCATGGGGCAGTCCTACTCTATCACATGGTGTTGCTGTTAATCTAAAGCAACTAGACACCACCTAACAACATGGTGCCAAAATGGTTATTATCTTAGTGATGGTAGCAGTGTGTAGACATGGGGAAGGAGTAGCATAGATAAGTAAAAGTCAACAGAATTCATCTAATTCTTCTGCAGCTCCTCTTGGTGCTCTTGGTGAATGAGATTGTCCAAGGAGTGGCTGGTGGGTTTGAACCTCCAGCCTTCTGGTTAGCAGTCAAGTGCCTTAGGCACTCCGCTACCAGAGCTCCTTGTGAATGAGATAGCCAATAGTGAAACACTCCAAAATGAATGGAAAGGAGGCCAGTGTGTGTGCCCAGGCCCAAGCAATCTGAATAATCAAGTGTGTCTTCTCAAAGTGTATGTGAAGAACCCTGTACAAAAGAGTCATGAATATTAAAGAAAAGAAATCCCAGAAATTGTATTCCCTACACAAATCTTCTCATGATAATGTACAATGTAGCTTTTTAGGAAGTTCTGGAGCCAGTAGACATTGTGCTTGTAAATGTTTAGCTATCGCCCATTTTGAAAGCTACCCTTGAAATAAATGTTGTACTCTGCTTGGCTATAACTGCATTTCTCAGTGTGCAATGCTCTCAAATTTTACTCACAAGATTATGTATTTGCATCCTACAGTCCATCATTCTTGATGGGAATAGGGAGGGAATGCTTGATATCTAGTCATTTATAGAAAAATGTGCTTTTAAATGTTCTTGCAATATAATCTCAATAATCATGTATTGTGTAAATTATTCTAGATTGTATAAAAGAAATTCAGCACTGCTTATCCCTGTAAATACTGTTTTAAAGAAAGAAATGGCTTGTGAATTGAAAAGTCAAATGCATTCTTTTTGTAGTATTTTATACTTTGGTGTTCACTGTTTTGTGATCAAGTTCGCCATTATTAACTTAGAACTGAAGGAAATTAAACATACTTAGTGGTCTCAAAAGGAGCCCTGGTAATGCAAAAGTGAAGTGCTCAGCTGCTAACCAAAAGCTTGGCAGTCCGAACCCCCTGCAGCTCCATGGAAAAAGACCTGGCAATCTGCTCCTTTAAAAACTATCTGAGGCATTCCTACTATGTCACATAGGGTCTTGTTGTTCCTGGTAGGTGCTGTCAAGTTAATCCCAACTCATGGCAACCCTGTGCAAAACAGAACAAAACACTGCCCCGTCCTGCACCGTCCTCACATCCTTGCCACCACTGTCTCACTGACGGTCTTCCCCTTTTTCACTGATCCTCTACTTTAACGAGCGTGATACCCTTCTCCAGGGACTGGTCCCTTCTGACAACACCACAAAGTACGTGAGGATAAGTCTGCCCATTCTCGTGTCTAAGGAGCATTCCAGCTGTACTTCTTCCGAGACAGATTTGTTCCTTCTGGCAGTCCATGGTATTTTCAATATTCTTTGCCAACACCACAATTCAAAGGTATCAGTTCTTCAGTCTTAACATATTCATTATCCAGCTTTCACACGCATATAGGGCGACTGAAAATACCATGGGGGGTCACTGAGAGTCAAAAATTGATCCAACAGCACCTAACAACAGTGGTCACAAAGTTGTCCAACATATTTCTAAAATCTGAGTATTTGAAGATTGTTAATAAGAACAACCTATGTACCAACCATTGAAAGTTACTGTAATTTTGAGAACTCAGCATGCTATTTAAACAATTAGCCAAATTTCATATATTTACTTCATCTTTGTTTGGGAAATACTTCCCTAGGTACACTTTCTGACTCAGTGAAAAGAAAAACAGAGCTGAAACAGTATCCATTAAAAAACAGAGGATCCAATCAACACTTTTAAAAATGCAAGTCATAAATGAAAGTCTTAAATAGAAATAGAAGTATTAGCAATTGCAAAGATCCATGTCACCATAAAAGTTCTCAAACTAATGCTCAAATCCACAATTGAAAAGAAATGCTCAGGAGAGCAATTAGGAATGAGAAGAAATGTATTGAACCAAATAACCAATCGAAACCAACAGAAAAACCATGTCAAATTTACACTGAAGGTGGATTACCAAACCCATTCAGAATTTCTGAGATAATGATCTGTACAAAAGCAGACCATAACCAAATTCTCAATATTGAATCATAGAGTTTTGAGTGCAATCCATTTAACAAAAGTACCATTTGAAACAGGCAGCACAGTAATCTCGGGCTGTCCTGAAAAATAGTAATCTTGCTGAAAGATTCCTAGTTGCAAAATTACATGGTCCAGTGAAGCTCTGTTTAGAATGCAAAACATTAAAAAGTTTGAATCTCTGTAGACCTGGGTGCCACGACTGTCTCTAAAATGAGCTTCTTAAATCGTTTCAGAGGGGAATGATCTGTGAATAGAAATCTGACAAGCTGTCTGTCTCTGGTTACTTCACTTGCCAGATGATTTAAAACCTGTTTGGGAAGATACTTAACTACTGTACTTTAAAGTCCTAGAAAGATTGGCACAATGATTCTGTGTAAGAGTTACTGAACTGTGTGTTTTCAAAAATGAATAATATCAAATTTTTTTTCCTTCACATAACCAGACATACTTTGCCATTTTGCTTTGGCAGTAGGCACTTCAGAAACATGAAATACAGATTGCAAAAGTACATGTTCCATAAAACTTTTATGTTCATTTGAAGTTTATTTAAAATAAAATATCTTTCTGGTTTATTTGGCAGTATTGGGTTTCAAGTTTATTGTGACACTAGCTGTTGCATTTGGTCCTTAAAAATTGAGATTCCGTTCACCATACTTGGACATTACAGTGGCACTGGAAATATATAAGCTTATCCAACTCAAGAGGAGTTTTGGAGAAGATAAGTGAATTAAATCAGCAATCTTTTTACACAAATGGATGTTCTTCCTCTTAATGAGTAGAAAATGGACATTTACCAAGATTAGCAATTAATCACTAGACTGCCACATAATACTTCTTTTCAGTAGTTAATGTATACAGTGTTAACTCCCTCCTATTGTGAGGGATTTCTTCCTGCTGAAGATGAAAATTTATACTATCACCTTCATATTGTAGGTAGCATTGTGTTCTGATCTTGATCCTGCTTGTCAAAACTAAGCTGCATGATTGTGTTTTCAGACAAAAAATGCCAGGAATTAAAGCATTTCAAATCTATTTGTGGCAGGAAAAAAAATAAATAATACAAAAGATGAATTAGGAAACTAGGGACTTAATAACCAAAAGAGAACTGTCAAAATACCTAAGTACTTTTGACCTTGGAGAGAGACAACATATATGTGTTTATTATTTCACCTATCAAACTCGTTAAAGTAAATGCTTTCTTGTTCACAAATTGAATTTGTTATATTTTACTATTTGTTGAAAATATGATAAATGTTCCAAATGTGATTAGAGTTACGAGACATTCCTTAGATACTTGGATGGCAATTATTTTAAAATTGTTAATTGTAATTCTCAAAGATTGTTTTGAAAGTATATTTAAAAAGTCTTCAGACTAAGAGCAGTTAATCAGAGACTTAAAGGAACTGGTTATTCTAAAGATGTTTGTAGGTATGATTGTTTAAACTGAAAAACATTTGTCTGAACAGTTCTGGAATGCAAACAGAAAATTGTGTTATGAGATTAGCTTCCATTAGGAAATCTATTCTCCTGAGACACATAGTGACGACATTGGGATAAGAAGGTGGCCGTGTTGAGTTTCCTCTGGCTTTTAAATTCCAGAAGGGATGAGGCCAGAAGAGAAGTCTTTTCCTGCAAAAGACACAGAACATAGCCATTTATTTGTAAGGTTGGCTCCTCTGTGTTCCTTTGAAACAATTCCTTTTGCACAAGTCTCCTTTTCCTGAAGGGAAACAATTCGACAGCCTCTGTCTGCATCACAACAAGAACTCTTAATTCCTGATCCATGTTTAAGGCAATAAAAGGTAGAATTAAGTAGGAGTAGAGATGGAGCTCTGGTGGTGTAGTGCCTAAGGCACTTGACTGCTAACTAGAAGATTGGTGGTTCAAACCCACCAGCCACTCCTCGGAAGGAAAGTTGGGCAATCTACTTCCATGATGATACCACCTCAGAAACCCAAGGAGGGGTCGCTATGAGTTGGAGACGATTTGATGGCACATAACACCAACAACAACAGAGATGAAAAGTTCAGAAGTGGAGGGGTGTCCATTTTCCTTTTACAATGAGAAGAGTGCATAGAAAATACTTCTACAGATCAGTGGAGAAATAGTTATCTGATCATGCATTATCCTGATCAGCTAAAATCTAACTTTCTCGGTAAGAAATTCACATAATTTTTGTGGCTGAAATTGCATTAAATTATCTTCCACTTTTCCTGAATGAAGGTTGGGCAATCTACTTCCTTAGTGATATGATACTGCCTTGGAAACCCAAGGAGGTTTCGCTGTGAGTCAGATCTGACTCGATGGCAATGAGTTTGGTTTTTGGTTTATTGTCTCCGGTGCCTATACTCAGTCCTTGTAGTTAAAGTACCATTTAGAGTTACTGAAAAGTTAATGCATCTTCATAAGTAGCTATAAGCTTAAAAGAATTAAGGTGGCTCTTGAAATACCTACTCTAGTCCTTAAGAAGTAACTTATGCGCTGGTAAGAACAGAGCCTGATCTTTTTCAGAACATTATTAAGATGAAAAGAACTAGGAAAACAGTTAACTAGAAGCCCAACTCAATACGGTACACATGCAAGCAATAATAGCATCTCACTGTAATCTCTCCTGTAATGAATGATTTTGCAGTCATTTACATTTTGATAAAAGAATTTCATTTCTCTAGTAAGCAGTCTTTCAAGATACTTTGCTTTGGCACTAACCATATTCCTCAGTTCCTACCACAAGACGCATTGTCTACATTCAAGCCAGTTTACAGCAATCTTGATCTGTTCCTACATGTAGCCCTCACCACTGGTCCCCAGAGTCCTATTACAGGAGCTATGTTAGTGAACACTAATCACAGAATCAGCAGGTGGTTCCTAGTGTCAATACAGCCCACATTAGCAATCCTTAGAATGCACCACAACTGTACCTCCCCTCACCATTGTCCTAGCTGCTGGTGGTTCTGTGGAGACTATTAACTATTACAAATTTTACTTCCAGCTTTTAATTCTTAATCAAGATGTTTCAGGAATTCTATGGTTTGCATTGTTAGCGTTTTTAAAAAAAAAAAAAATACTTTATCTGGGTTTTAGCAATTTTTAAAAGGAAACAGCAAAATGTTCAGTGACTGATAGTAAGTGATAGTTCAACAAGCTGGTTTATACTGATAAATGGTAGGCATGTCATATTAGGTAGGCAAATGATCCTTGAAGAGCCTGAGTTCGTGCTGCCTTTTTTTTTATGCTACCTGGCATATTATGACACTGAGAAAATTTTCTATTAGTATTTTGTGTATTAGCTTTAATGGAGTATTATAAGTGTGTAGTAACATTTTTAGTCAATTCTGAATATGTAATGCTTTGAAACAATGGAGAGGGAGAGAACATGTCCCTTCATCTTTAATTATCGGTCCTTGACATGGATGAAGTATGACTTCATTGTTTTATAACAAGCCATGACCATCTCTTCAATCAACAGTTCCAAAATAACAGTTCCTGTACCTAGGCTTCTAAGACTTCCAAAAATGTGTTACATAAATTTATTTTAGCCTGTATGCTCATTTCATTTATGATTTTTTTTCCTGAGAACCTAATGCATCAAAATATGCCACTGTAGTAGTTTTCATTTAGAAACACATTGATTCAAGTTACTTCAACATCTGATGGGTAGTCAAGGCAGAGAGGGCAGGAGACAATCATCTAATATAACCAATTACAATTGATTAAGAGTATGGATCTCAAATAGTAAAAGAGTAAGCATATTCTTAAGCCAAAATAATTCAGTCATAGTGTAACACATTTTTGAACTCTGAGTGTTTGAAGATTGCTTTTAATAATTAATAGCTTACACCCCTGTGTAAGACTTGTGCCTTCATAAATAGGTAGGACCCTGGGTGGTTCAAATGGTTAAGCACTCAGTTGCTAACCCAAAGGTTGGAGGTTCCAGTCCACTTAGAAAGACCTTGAAAAAAGGCCTGGTGCATTGAGGAAGAGAATGACATAGAGAGGTGCATGGGAGGTGCAGACAACAAAGATGAACCCTTTTGCACGTACAGTACTGCGTTGTCAGTGAAGACAAATACTCATCTACGGGTGGATAGATGGGTGGACAGGCTGAACTATTAGGTATGCCTATGAGGGGGGAGGGGGGAGGGGGCGGGCATTGCTCATGACCATGTGTAGAGTTTGCAGACAATGTTTCTACAAGTATGTTTGTAAAGGGACAAGGTTGTAGTCACTTCTTGGCTACAGCCAGCAACCCAGAGGGAGCTAGTAGATGGACCTGTGGGCTCGGGACCATGGTTGCAGGGGACATCAAGCTCAATTGGTGTAACATAATTCTTGTGTTGTTATGTGCAGTCAAGTTGGACTCAACTCATAGTGACCCCTCCTTGGGTTTTCGAGGCAGCATCACTACGGAAGTAAATCACCCCATCTTCCTTCCAAGGAGTGGCTGGTGGGTTTGAACTGCCAGCCTTCTGGTTAGCAGTCAAGTGCCTTAGGCACTACACTAACATACTACACAAAAATAATGTTCCACATCCTACTTTGGCGAGTAATGATTGGGATCTTAAAAGTATGCAAGCAGCCATCTAGATGCAACAATGGGTCTTTCCTAGTTCAGAGCAAAGAAGAATGAAGAAAACCAAAGATGCATGGAAACAATTATTCCAAGCAGCTGGTACACCATGCAATCCTTACCCTACATGACTATGAGACCAGAAGAACTAGATGGTGCCCAGCTACCACTGTCAACTACTTGGAGGGGGATCTATGTAGGAGTTCC
>NW_006921694.1:8138020-8138786 GCF_000298275.1 Orycteropus afer afer | reverse complement strand
TCCAGAGTGACCATCTCCACCCTGAACCTAAAAGGCATGTGGGAGCCCAAAGGTCTCCAGAAATCTCAGTACTAGTATGTTCCCTCGACAGCACATAACAACAGCATGTTACCAGTGCATGACCATCAGGAATGTTAAAAACAGCAACATTCTTAAAAACTTTAAAGACTATATGTTGATCTATTCTGCTATATTGATTGTACCTTTACATGAGAAAACTCCAACTTAACATGAAAATTTGACTTACTCCAGACAAGAAGATGGAGATATATTCATAAAATGGAATAGTTGTAACTTTTGCACCAGCCTCCTCCATAAAAAAGCCCTCCACTGGGATTTTGAATTTCAATTTATTTTTTATTATTTTTAAAGTACCCTAAAACTTCGTTATGTTATTATTATTGTTATGTAATGTTGAGTCGTCCCCAACTCATAGCGACCCCTCCTTGGTTTTCCGAGGCAGTATCACTACGGAAGTAGGATTGCCCAACCTTCCTTCCGAGGAGTGACTGGTGGGTTTGAACCGCCAGCCTTCTGGTTATCATCCGTTAAAGGTATGGTTCTACTCTGACACACATGGTGTTACCATAAGTTGGAATCAACTCTACAGTATCTAACTAAAAATGATCCACATATATGCTTAAAGGCTAAACGGTAGGAACTAGGAGGAGAAATTGTGGAGTGGAGGAGTGCATACAGACAGCACTGCTGGCGAGGTCTGTAGACACGGCGGCTGAGCAGCAGAGTAATGATGCTCACTCATCCT
>NW_006921694.1:8124049-8137220 GCF_000298275.1 Orycteropus afer afer | reverse complement strand
AGGCAGTATCACTACGGAAGTAGGATTGCCCAACCTTCCTTCCGAGGAGTGACTGGTGGGTTTGAACCGCCAGCCTTCTGGTTAGCAGTCAAGTGCTTTAGCCACTATGCTACCAGAGCTCCTAAAACTTCTTTGGTTTATGCAATATAAGAAATAGAAGACCTCTTATATGAAGCTGTGTAAATGTCAGAGCAATTGACCAGTAAGTATAGGCAGGCAGAAAATGTGACTTTGATCTTGCTGTCACTGTATGACTGGACAGAACAGGTCCTTCAGGTTCTGTGTGAGCCTCAGTATGTTCAGTTCTAAAATAAGAATATTAGTTTGAAAAATTCTTAAGCACTAAAATCTTCTAAGCAGTAACAATGATAAATATCTCTTCTCAACACTATCAGTTTGACAACAATAATGCAATAACATCAACAGTGCCAGCGTCAAAATGACATCTTATAAATAACTGGAAAATTGTATTGAGGTAGAGATACAATCTGAAACTTTTTTAAAATCAGTGTTTCTGTGAATAAGAGCAAATTTTGGGGGCCGCTTTTTCTAAAACTTTGCCACTATTTTTGAGTTTACTTTCCTGGGTCAATTTTAAGTTCTCACCAAGGTGATGACAGTCTAATAATGCCAATCTTCTCAGATCATTCTAGGTTCCTAAAGAAAAAAGCAACTAAGAGGTGATGAGAGTCAGGAGTTACTGGAATATCCCCTCTCCCAATGCAGGAGGCCCTGGGTAGTGGATGCAGTTAAGTCCTTCACCACTAGCTGAAGGACTGGCTGTTTGAACACACCCAGGTGCGCCTTGGAAGACAGGCCTGGGGATCTGCTTCCGAAAAACCACAGACCTGAAACCCTATGAGACAATTCCACTCTGCACACACTGGGTCACCATGAGTCAGAATCCACTCCACGGTAGCTAATGACTGCCACGTATGTTATGCTCATTCACATAATGTTTGTTGTTGTTGTTGTTATGTGCCATCGAGTCAGCCCCGACTCATAGCGACCCCTCCTTGGGTTTCCGAGGCAGTATCACTACGGAAGTAGGATTGCCCAACCTTCCTTCCGAGGAGTGGTTGGTGGGTTTGAACCGCCAGCCATCTGGTTAGCAGGCAAGCGTCTTAACCACTATGCTACCAGAGCTCCCCACATAATGTTTAGGAAGAATGAAAAAAGATCTAATTAGGAAGAATGAAAAAAAAGATCTAAGTCTCTGTAGGACTAACTTGTCCCCCTTATCAAAGGGGACATCCCTGAACTTCACACCATTTAACCTCTGACTCTCTGCCCTGGTGAATTGTTAATAGCACTTTGAGAACTGAGGTATTAAAGCAAAAAAGTAATTTCTTTTTAATGAAATTATCTTGTTCTTGAGATTTTCTATTCTTTTTCATTTGTTTAAAGAGGATTTTAAATATCTATTTAAGATATTTATTTAAGAGAAGAAAGCTACCATAATAGTACCACTAATGTAGTAATGAAATTTTAGTACTTGAACTGTTGAGTAGTTTAGAAGACAAACTAATGAGGGAGGGAATTCCATAGGAAAGTACATTAAACAAAAAGATATTAATTAAAATGAGCAAAGGCTAATAAGCCACACCATAGTTTAACATCAGTCTGGCACAGCCTGCTTGATTTCGCAGGTAGGAAAAGAGGAAGAGGAGGCAGTTACCAGATCATTTTGGAAATACATCCTTGGACAGTCAATTTTTAAAATTTTTGTTCAGTAGGATTATGATCTGTTATGAATATTTTTTTCTTGGTTGTGCAGTTTGTGCTAAATTAGATGATAATTTGATACACTCTATATCTGCATGTTGTTGTTGTTTGTTGTTGTTGTTTTGCCATCGAGTCGGCCCCGACTCATAGCGACCCCTCCTTGGGTTTCCGAAGCAGTATCACTACGGAAGTAGGATTGCCCAACCTTCCTTCCGAAGAGTGGCTGGTGGGTTTGAACCTTCAGCCTTCTGGTGAGCAGTCAAGTGCCTTAGGCACTATGCTACCAGAGCTCCTGTATCTGCATAGATTCATCAAATATGTGTGTATATATATGTATATATATTCTGCCATCGAGTTGCTTCCGACTCATAGCAACCCACTTTGGTTTTCCGAGGCAGTAAATCTTTATAGAAGTAGAGTGTCCCATCTTCCTTCTGTGGAGCAACTGGTGGGTTTGAACCACCAACCTTCTGGTTATCAGTCAAATGCCTTAAGCATTATGCTACCAGATAGATAAATAGATGATAGATAGATAGATAGATAGATTGATAATTTTTGTATTTGAACTCACCATTTTGTATAGTTCTGTATTTTACTTTGGCTATAATTTTCAAATATACTAGAGCCAACATATATCACTTAAATTGTTTTGAAAGAGAAAATAATTTTAGTTGTGTTTTATTGATGGAGGCACATTTAAAAGGCTTAAAATTATATAGCTTATGTCTCACCATTCTCTATACATATTCATTTATCCATTTCAATGGTTCCTAGTTCTTACAATTTTGGATACATTTTAGAATAAGGTTTCATTTTGCAAAATTTTGATAAATTATTTCAAATTTCTGCCATTATAATTACTTTAAAAAATTCTTAAAGGTAAAATAAATTCCATAGTAATTGTAATAAAAAGATTGTAATGGTTATAGTTTTATAAAGAATAGTAGACAGAATAGTATAAAACATACCAAAAATTATTGTCATAATCTCAAATACAAAAAAATCATTTCTGAAATGAGACTGCCCTGATTCAATATCTGGCTCTACCATTTCCCATTGTGTGACTTTGGATAAGGTATTTAACTTTTCAGTGCTTATTTCCTCAAATATTAAATGAGAATTATTAATAGTACTGTATTCCAGTCTATGTGATCATTGTGACAATTACATGAAATAATTCATATTAAAGCACTTTGCATACTCTCTGACACACACAACAGTAAATGCTGTGATAATTACTATAAATGCTGCAATAACAAAGTCTAATGATTCCCTTTTATAAGTAGAAAATATTGAAAGAAAAAAATAATTTTTACATTGATTCTGTTACATGAGTAGATATTAAGGGTTTACAAAAGTAACTACAAATTATACATGCATATTTTTCTTAAAATCAATTGGTAAATTTAATTTTTTAAATTGATATTAAAAAAGGTGAGGGGGAGACAAGATGGCATCCTGATGACACACTCAACCCAGTCCCTCTACAATAAAGACTCAAAAAAACAAATGAAACTGATACAGATGATAATCCTGGAAATCTGAGCATCACATGAATGATAAAGAATTAAACACCAGCTGGAAAAAAACAAACAAACAAACAATGGAAACAGTGATTGAGGGGAGATATGAGCGGCTACCCAACAAAGAGTGGCCATTTTGAGACACAGATGGCAACATACACAAGTGAGGAGGAGTCAACATCATGAAATCCCCATTAAGACAGAGATACAATGTAAACAAATCTGGAACGATAAAAAGCAAAGTATGAGCTAGATCTAAGAGAGGAACATGCAGTAAATAGGTGAGAATTCCAATGGCATGGACAACCACAGAGCAAGGAGGGAGCCAGTGAAAGGGGATGAAACCATTCATGAATAGTGAGCCCTAGTGGGTTGAGAGACCACATGGAGGGGAAGGCCTGTGAGGTGACGGTTGGAAATGTTGGACTCCAAGGACCACCACTCTTGATTGAGTTGGAGAAGGAACTGGATAATAGGCTGCACTCGCCCAGAAGTGCACCAGGCCAGCACCACTGAACCACAACCGGAGAAGTTCACTCTTCCAATTTCCCGCCACATCTTCCTGGTAAACAGGGGTGAGGGCCACCTTTACCCCACCAACTCAGTGGCTAGGGACACACACCTGCTGCCCCTACTTTCACTCAAACCACATCCATCCACTGCTGACCACCCACCACAACACGCCTTCGAGAAGACCTGCAGATTGTGCTCAGTGGGCCTGGTGCCTGTGTGATTAACAGGGCAAGCCCGCATAGACTCAAGCCACTCCCTCAGTCTCCATTGTTGGAGATGTGTGCACACGTGGACTGCACACCAGGCTCATGATGCCTCCATAGATGCACACTCCCAGAGATTGTGTGCCCTGCACACTCAGTCACTGTTTCTCCAGAGACCAGAGGTGCCAACTCACATATATTGTGGGACAGCAAGTTGCTGCCACTGCAGCTGCTGGTGTGAATCCCTGCAAATAAAGTGTGGTGTGCCCACCACCTTAGAATCATGGGCAATGGTTGCTACATCAACCTTCCCCCCCCCACCCCACCTTTTTTTTTGCTTTGTTTTTCTTTTTCTTCTTCTTCGTTTTTATTTTTCTTTCTTCCTCTGCTTCTTCCTTTATTATTACCTCTTTTATTCTCATTCTCCCCCGCTTTTTTCCCTTTCTTCTCTGCCCAGTCCAGTGGGAGTCAGAAATTGTGCCTCTGGTGGCACCATTAGGCTGTTAATTTGACAATTCAAACCCACAAGCTGCTCCATGGGAGAAAAATGAGGCAGTCTGTTTCTGTAAAGATTTACAGCCTTGGAAACCCTATAGAGTAATTCTATTATGTCCTTAGGGTCACTGTGAGTCAGAATCCACTCAGTGGCAGTAGAGTTTAAGGAGCTATACTGGTGCAGTGGTTTAAAAAGCATTTGGCTGCTAACCACAAGGTGGGCAGCTCAAACTTACTAGCAGTTCCACAGGAGAAAAATGAGGCAGTCTGCTTTTGTAAAGATTTACAGCCCTGGAAACCATATGAGACTGTTCTACTCTGTTCTATAGGGTCACTATGAGTTGGAATCAACTCAATGGCAGTGAGTTTTGGAGTCAACAATACCTGCCACATCTATCTACCATCCTACCTAATAAATGAGTGTCAACACCCACTCCTATACCCCTGGAAGAACTACAAACTGTGGACACCACCTGCTCACCACACCCACAGCTGCTCTTCATGACCAGCAAACAAAGACTAACACTCCCACTGCCACCAGTTACTCCACCCACCTGGAGATAGGTGGGGAGTGCCCCAGTGCTGCCAAACTAGCAGCCAAAGCCACATGCCTGCCTTGCCAGCCTGGATATATCAAAATAAGGCAAAACAAAAGATCAGGGTGAAACAAACCAATATATAATGAATAAATAAATACAACAACTTCAAAAAGTCTGAGACAACAGACAAGTTCAAATCAAACAAACAAACAGACCAAGATACTGCAAGTAAGTGACCAAACTAAAGAACCAGGAAACTTCCCTGAGGAAGAACAAGGTTTAAACCACCTGATAATATTTATACATAGGATCTGTCAAAATATGACAGAAACCACAAACAAATTCAAAGAAAATACAGACAATACCCTAGAAGAATTCAACAAAACAATAAAAAAGCAAAATGAAAAAATAGACAATTAGAAATCATATGAAAACAACAATTAGAAATCCAGAAGATTAACACTAAAATTTCTGATATAGATAATACATTTGAAGGACAAAAAAGTAGAATCAAATCAATAGAGCAGATCAGTGAATACCTTGACATAAATTTGTAAGAGGAAAAATCAGAAAAAAAGAATTAAGAAAGCCTAAGAATTATGTGGAACACTATAAAGAGGGAAAATTTAAGTGTAATTGGAATTCCAGAACATTAAAAAAAATGTCAAAGATTTGCTAGCAGAAAACTTTCCTAAGATCATGAAAGACAAAAACATATCCATCCAAGAAATTCAATGAACCCCATACAGGATAGTACCCAAAAGAAAATCACCAAGACATTTCATAATCAAACTTGCCAAAACCAAAGACAAAGAAAGACTCTCAAGAGCATCTCAGGAAAAACAAAATGTTACCTAAAAAAAGTGAACCAATAAGACTAAGCTCAGATTTCTCTTCAGAAACCATGCAGACAAGACAATAGGCAAAGAAGACATTTGCCATTGAGTCATCTCTGACTCATAGTGACCTTATATACAACAGAAAAAAACACTGCCCAGTCCTGTGCCAGCCTCACAATCACATCTATATCTGAGCCCATCGTTGCAGCCACTATGTCAATCCATCTTGTTGAAGGCTTTCTCCTTTTTTGTTGACCCTCCACTTTACCAATCATGGCATCCTTCTCCAAAGAATGGTCCCTTCTGACAACATGATCAAAGTAGGTGAGACGAATCTGGCCATTCTCGCTTCCAAGGAGCACTCCAGCTGCTTCTTCCAGGACAGATTTGTTAGTTCTTTTAGCAGTGCACAGTACTTTCAGCATTCTTTGCCAACACCACAACTCAAAAGCATCAACTCTTCTTCAGTCTTCCTTATTCAGTGTCCAGCTGTCACATGTATATGAGGCAATTGAAAATACTATGGCTTGGGTTAGGTGCACCCTAGTCTTCAAGGAGACATCTTTGCTCTTCAGCACTTGAAAGAGGTCCTTTGCAACAGATTTGCCCAATGCAATATGTCTTTTGATGTCTTGACTGCTGCTTCTATTGACATTGATTATAGAACCAAGCAATATGAAGTCCTTGACAACTTCAGTCTTTTCTCCACTTATCGTGATGCTGCTTATTGGTCCAGTCGTGAAGATTTCTGTTTTCTTTATATTTAGGTGTAATCCATACTACAGACTATAGTCTTCAATCTTCATCAATAAGTGCTTCAAGTATGGACAGGTTCCTTATAAGTACAATCAAGTTTTCTGGAATTTTATTCTTCTCAATGTTGTCCACAATTTGTTATGATCCACACAATCGAATGCCTTTGCATAGTCAATAAAACACAAGTAAACAATTTTCTGGTATTTTTTGCTTTCAGCCAAGATCCATCTGACATCAGCTATGATATCCCTCACTCCATGTCCCCTTCTGAATCCAACTTGCATTTCTGGAAGTTCTCTGTCAATATACTGCTGCAACCATTTTTGAATTATCTTCAGTAAGATTTTACTTGTGTGTGATATCAATAATATTGTTTGATACTTTCCACATTTTGTGGGATCATTTTTCTTGGAAATGGCAATAAATATGGATCTCTTCCAGTCAGTTGGCCAGGTAGCTGTCCTCCAAATCTCTTGGCAGAGTGAGTGCCTCCAGTAGGACATCTGATTGTTGAAATAGCTCCTTGGATATTCTGTCAATTCCTGAAGCAAAAACATCACCAATTCCTTCAGTACAGCTTTGACTTCTTCCTTCAATACCATTGGTTCTTGATCATATGCCACCTCCTGAAATGGATAATCATCTACTAATTCTTTTTGGTATGTTGTTGTTGTTGTTGTTGTTGTTAGGTGCTGACAAGTTGCTTCTGACTCATAGCGACCCATGCACAGCAGAACGAAACACCGCCCAATCCCGTGCCAGCTCCATGATCCTTGCCATACTTGAGCCCATTGTCACAGCCACTGTGTCAGTCCATCTCGTTGAAGGCCTTCCCCTCTTGCGTCGAACCTCCACCTTACCAAGCATGACATCCTTCTCCAGAGAATGGTCCCTTCTGACAACATGACCAAAGTAGGTGAGATGAAATCTGGCCATTCTCGCTTCCAAGGACCATGTCAGCTGCATTTCCTCCAGGACAGATCTGTTAGTTCTTTTAACAGTCCATGGTACTTTCAGCATTCTTCACCAGCACCACAACTCAGAAGCAACAACTCTTCTTCAGTCTTCCTTATTCACTGTCCAGCTCTCACATGCATACGAGGCGACTGGAAATATCATGGCTTGTGTCAGGAGCACCTTAGTCCTCAAGGAGATATCCTTGCTCCTCAGCACTTGAAACAGTTCCTTTGCAGCTGACCTGCCCAGTGCTACATGTTGTCTAATGTCCTGACTGCTGCTTCCATTGGCATTGATTGTAGAACCAAGCAATGTGAATTCTTTGACAACCTTGATCTTTTCTCCATTTATCATTATGCTGCTTATTGGTCCAGTTGTGAGGATTTTTCTTTTCTCTATATTGAGATGTAATCCATATTGCAGACTGTATTCTTCAATCTTCATCAGTAAGTACTCCAGGTCATCCTCACTTTCAGCAAGCAAGGTTGTATCATCAGCTTATCTCAGGTTGTTAATGATTCTTTCTCCAATCCTGATGCCACGTTTTTCTTCATATAGTCCAGCTTCTCGGATTATTTGCTCAGCATATAGATTGAATAAGTATGGGGAAAGAATACATCCCTGATGCACTCCCTTCTTGATTTTAAACCATGTAGTGTCCCCTTGTTCCATTCGAATGACAGCCTCCTGGTCAAGGTACAGATTCCTCATGAATACAATCAAGTGCTCGGGAATTCCCATTCTTCTCAATGTTATCCATAATTTGTAATGATCCACACAATCAAATGCCTTTGCATAGTCAATAAAACACAAGTAAACATCTTTCTAGTATTCTTTGCCTTGAGCCAAGATACATCTGACATCAGCAATGATATCCCTTGTTCAACGTCCTCTTCTGAATCCAGCTTGCACCTCTGGAAGTTCTCTGTCAATATACTACTGCAACCATTTTTGAATTATCTTACTTGCATGCAACATTAATGATACTGTTCAATAACTTCCACATTCCGTGGGATCACCTTTCTTTGGAATGGGTACAAATATGGATCTCTTCCAGTCAGTTGGCCAGGTAGCTGTCTTCCAAATCTCTTGGCATAACCGAGTACTCACTCGGTTGTGAGTGGCCTCCAGTAGGACATCCATTTGTTGAAATGTCTCAATGGGTATTCCATCAATTCCTGGAGCCTTGTTCTTCGCCAATTCCTTCATTGCAGCTTCAACTTCCTCCTTCAATACCATTGGTTCTAGAACATATGCCACCTCCTGAAATGGATGAAGATCAACCAGGTCTTTTTGATACAGAGACTCTGTGTATTCTTTCCATCTTCTTTTGATGTTTCCTGCATCATTCAACATACTGCCCATGAGATCTTTCAATACTGTAATTCAAGGCTTAAATTTTTTCCTTAGTTCTTTCATCTTGAGAAATGCCGAGTGTGTTCCTCCTTTTTGGTTTTCTAACTGTAGGTCTTACACACATTTCATTATAATAATTGACTTTGTCTTCTCGAGCTCTTCTTTGAGTAGCTAAATCCTTTAGCTACTCCTTTAGCTAAATCCTTTAGCTACTCTCCATTCAAGGTCAAGTTTCAGAGTCTCTTCTGACACCTGTTTTGTTTTGTTTTGTTTTTTCCTTTCCTGTCTTTTTGATGACCTTTTGCTTTCTTCGTGGATGGTGTTCTTGATGTCATCCTACAATTCCTCTGGTTTTCAATCATTGGTGTTCAATGTATCAAATATATTCTTTAGATGGTCTCTAAATTCAGCAGGGATATTATCAAGGTCATTTTTTTTTTTACTCTCCTGGACTTCTTTTAATTGTCTTCAGCTCCAATCTGAACTTGCATATGAGCAGTTGATGGTTTGTTCCACAATCAGCTCCTGGCCTTGTTGTGGCTGAAGACATTGAGCTTTTCCATCACCTCTTGCCACATGTGTAGTCAATCTGATTCCTGTGTACTCCGTTTGGTGAAGTCCACATGTATAGCCCCTATTTGTGTTGTTGAAAAATGCATAAGTCATTGGTCCTGCAAAATTCTATTATGCGATCTCCAGCGTTATTTCTATCATCAAGGCCATATTTTCCAACTACTGGTGATTCTTCTTTGTTTCCAACTTTTGTATTCCAATCACCAGTGACAATTAACACATTTTGATTGCAAGTTCAGTCAATTTCAGACTCAGAGGTTTGTAAAATCTTCAATTTCCTCATCTTTGGCTTTGGCGGTTGATGCATAACTTTAAATAATAGTAGTATGAATTAGTCTTCCTCATAGGCATTTGGATATTATCCTATCACTGGCAGCATTGTACTTTAGGATAGATCTTTATACATTCTTTGTGATAATGAATGCCATGTCATTCTTCTTCAATTTGTCATTCCAAGCATAGTAGATCATATGATCATCTGATTCAAAATGGCCAAAACCAGTCCATTTCAGCTCACTACTATGCAGGATATTGATCTTTATGAGTTCCATTTCATTTTAAAAGACAACTTCCAATTTTCCTAGTTTCATGCTTTGTACATTCCATGTTCCAATTATTAATGGATGTTTGCAGCTGTTTCTTCTCATCTAGAGATGTGCCACATCAGCAAATGGAGATCCTGAAAGCTTTACACATCATATACATATCCACAGCTCTACTCTTAGTAGGCCGTTCTTTTCCAGTCGTAATAATCAGGATAGAACAGACTGTTTTAAACTGGTTGTTACGTGCCATCAAGTTGATTCTGACTCATAATGACCCTATGTACAACAGAACAAAAAACTGCCCAGTACAGCACAATCCTCACAATCCTTGCTATGCTTGAGCCCATTGTTGCAGCCACTGTGTCTATCCATCTTGTTGAGGGCCAGCCCCTCTTTCTCTGACTCTCCACTTTTCCAAGCATATCCTTCTCCTGGGACTGCTCCACTGTGACAACATGACCAAAGTAGGTAAGATGAAGTCTGGTCATTCTTGCTTGTAAGAAGCATTCTAGCTGCACTTCTTCCAGGACTGATTTATTTGTTCTTCCAGCAGTCTGTGGCATTTTCAGTATTCTTTTCTAACACCACAATTCAAAGTCATCAATTATTCTTTGGTCTTCTTTATTCATTGTCCAGCTTTCATGTACGTATGAGGCAGTTGAAAATACCATGACTTGGGTTAGACGCTCCTTAGTCTTCAAAGTGACATCTTTGCTTCTTAGCACTTTAAAGAGGTATTTTGCAGCAGATTGGCCCAGAGAAATATGACATCTCATTTCTTGACTGCTGCTTCCATAGGTGTTGATTGTGGATCCAACTAAAATGTAATCTCTGATAATTTCAATCTTTTCTCAATTTATCATGATGTTGCTCATTGGTCCAGTTGTAAGAATTTTTGTTTTCTTTATGTTGAAGTGTAATCCATACTGGCTGACTGTTGACCAGTTCTTTTTGGTATAGTGACTCTGTGTATTCCTTCCATTTTTTTGATACTTCCTGCATCATTCAATGTTTTGCCCATAGTCTTTGATCTTTATCAGTAAGAACTTCCAAGTCCTCTTCACTTCCAACAAGCAAGGTTGTGTCATCTGCATATCACAGATTGTTAATGAGTCTTGTTCCAATCCTGATGCCACAGCCTTCTTCATATAGTGCAGCTTCTCAGATTATTTGCTTAGCATACAGATTGAATAAGTATGATGAAAGGATACAACTGTGACACACACCCTTCCTGATTTTTAGCCATACAGTATTCCTTTGTTCTGTCAGAATGAATGCCTTTTGGTCTATATACAGGTTCCTCATTAGCACAAATAAGTTTTCTGGAATTCCCATTGTTTGCAATGTTATCCATAATTTGTTATGATCCACACACTTGAATGCCTTTGCGTAGTCAATAAAACACAGGATCACATCTTTCTGGTATTCTTTGCTTTCAGCTGAGATCCATCTAATATCAGCAAAGATATCCTTCACTCCACATGCTCTTCTGAATCCAGCTTGGATTTCTGGAAGTTCCCTGTCAATACACTGCTGCAACAATTTTTGAATTATCTTCAGCAAAATTTTATTTGTGTGTGATATTGTTTGATAATTTCTGCATTCTGTTGGATCACCTTTCTTTGAAATGGGCACAAATATTGATCTTTTCCAGTTGAATGGCCAGGTAGCTGTCTTCCAAATTTCCTGGCATAAACTAGTGACTGCCTCCAGAACTGCATCCATTTGTTGAAACATGTCAGTGGGTATTCTGTCAACTCCTAGAGGCTTGTTTTCCACCAATTGCTTCAGTGCTGCTTGGACTTCTTTCAATACCATTGGTCTTTGATCATTTGCTATCTCCTGAGATGGGTGAACATTGATGAATTCTTTTTGGTACAGTGGCTCTGTGTATTCTTTCCATCTTTTTTATGCTTCCTGCATCATTCAATGTTTTACCCATAGAATTCTTCAATATTGCAACTCAAAGCTTGAACTTTTTCTTCAGTTCTTTCAGCTTGAGAAATGCTGAGTGTATTCTTCCCTTTTGGTTTTCTAATTCCAAGTCTTTGCACATTTCATTATAATATTTTGCTTTGTCTTCTTGATCAAGACAGTACCAAGAAAAGGGCTACAAAAAAAAAAAAAAAAACAGCAAGAGTGAATATTAATTTCCGATAAAAGAGATTTCAAAATTTCAAAAACCAGTGTAAGGGACAGGGAGGGCATTATGTAATGATTCAAAGGTCAAGCCAGCAAGAAGACTTAAGAATAATAAATATCTATGCACCCAATGGAAGAGCTGCAAAATACATAAAGCAAATAGTAACAGATTGGAAAGAAAAACAGACACTCCACAATAATAGTAGGAGACTTTAACACAGTACTTTTGAGGAAGGACAGAACAACTAGAAAGAAACTCCACAAAGATACAGAAGATCTAAACAACATAATCAATCACATTGGCTTCATAGACATATATAGAACATTCCAGTGCTCAGAGGGCAATTTATAGCAATAAACACATACATCAAAAAGGAAGAAAGAACCAATATCAACACCTTATCCCAATGTCTTCAACAATCAGAAAAAGAGTGGACATAAAAAACTTACAGTCACTAGAAGAAAGGAAATAATAAATATTCAAGGGAGATAAATGAAAAAGATAACTGAAAAAAATAAAAAGAACAAACAACACTAGAACTTAATTTTTTGAAAATACTAAAAAAATTGACAAACCACTGGTAAATTTAACAAAGAAAAAAAAAGAGAAGATGCAAATGACACAAATAAGAAATGAAATGGATGACATCACAACAGAACCAACTGAAATAAAAAGGATAATAACAGATTATGAGGAAGTGTTGTTGTTAGGTGACGTCAAGTCGTCTTCAACTCATAGCAACTTCATGTACAGCAGAACGAAACACTGCTCGGTCCTGTGCCAGGCCCATAATCATTGCTATACCTGAGCCCATTGTTACAGCCACTGTGTCAATCCATCTCATTGAGAGCCTTCCCCTTTTTTGTTGTCCTTACACTTTGTCAAGCATGATATCCTTCTCCAGGGAATAGTCCCTTCTGACAACATGACCAAAGTAGGTGAGATGAAGTCTGGCCATTCTCACTTGCAAGGAGCATTCCAGCTGCACTTCTTCCAGGACAGAT
>NW_006921694.1:8121372-8123339 GCF_000298275.1 Orycteropus afer afer | reverse complement strand
GGGTTTGAACTGCCAGCCTTCTGGTTAGCAGTCAAGAGCCTTAGGCACTCCTGAATTCAGTTTATGAAGCAAGCACAGTCCTAACACCAAAGTCAGGCAAAGAAACCATTACAAATCAAATTATACACCAATATCCCTCATGAACATAGACACAGAAATTCTCAAAAAAAAAAAAAAAAATCCTAGTCAATGGTATCCAACATCATATAAAATAATAATAATAATACATCAAGGAGCTCTTGTGGCATAGTGCCTAAGGCATGTGACTGCTAATCAGAAGGAAGGAAGGTTGGGCAATCTACTTCCATAGTGATACTGCCTTGGAAACCCAAGGAGGGGTCCCTATGAGTTAGTTCTGACTCAATGGCAGTGAGTGAGTGAGTGTGAATGATACATCTTGACTATGCTTGAGCCCATCATCGTGGCCAATGTGTCAATCCATTTCATGGAGAAACCTCTCCTTTTTTATGGACCACCTACTTCACCAAGCATGATATCCTTCTCCAGGAACTGGTCCATTCCTACAAGATGGCCAAAGGAAGTGAGAAAAAGTCTGGCCATTCTTCTTTCTACTTCTTTCTAAAAGAGTATTCTGGCTGTACTTCTTCAAAGACAATTTTGCTCATTCTTCTTGCAGTCTGTGGTATTTTCAGTATTCTTTGCCAACACCACAGTTCAAAGGCATGAATTATTCTTTGGTCTTCCTTATTCATTGTTCAGCTTTCATGTGCATATGAGGCTACTGAAAATATCATAACTTGGGTCAGGCGCACCTTAGTCTTCAAAATGACATAATTGCTCTTTGACACTTTAAACAGGTCTTCTGCAGCAGATTTGCCCAGTGCAATATGACATCTGATTTCTTGACTGCTATTTCCACAGGTGTTGAATGTGGATCCAAATAAAAGGAAATCCCCAACATTTGTTCCATTTATCTTTTTTCCATTTATTGTGATGTTGTTTATTGCTCTAGTTGTAAGGATGTTTGTTTTCTTAATGTTGAGGTGTAATTCATACTGAAGGCCGTAGTCTGATCTTCGTCAGTGAGTCAACTCTTCTTCGCTTGCAGCAAGCAAGATTGTGTCATCTGCATATCACAGTTTCTTAATGAATCTTCCTTCAATCCTGATGCCAAGTTCTTCATATAGTCCAGCTTTTTGGATGATTCATTCAGCATACAGAATGAATAAGTATGATAAAAGGATACAAGACAGACACACACATTTCCTGATTTTAAAACATGCAATATCACCTTGTTCTTTTCAAATGACTGCCTCTTTGTCTATGAACAGGTTCCTCTTGAGCATTAAGTATTCTGGAATTCCTATTCTTTGCAATGTTATTCAAAATTGTTATGATACACATATTCAAATTCATTTGCATAATCAATACAATGCAAGTAAAAATCTTTCTGGTATTCTGCATTCAGCCAAAACCATCTGACATCAGCAATGATATCCCTTGGTCCATGCCTTCTTCTGAATGCAGTTAGATTTCTGGAAGTTCCCTGTCAATATACTGCTGCAACTATTTTTGAATTATCTTCTGCAAAATTTTACTTGCATGTGATATTAATGATATGGTTCAATAATTTCTGCATTCTTTTGGATCACTTTTCTTTGGAATGGGCACAGATATGGATTTCTTCCAGTCAGTTGGCCAGGTATCTGGCTTCCAAATTTCCTGACATAAACCAGTATGTGCCTGCAGCACTGCACCCATTTGTTGAAACATCTCAGTGAGTATTCCCTCAATTCCTGGAGCCTTGTTTTTCACCAATTTCTTCAGTGCAGCTTGAACTTCTTCCTTCGATACCACTGGATCTTGATCATATGCTACCTCCTGAAATGCTTGAATGTCGATCAATTCCTTTTCGTACAGTGACTCTGTGTATTCCTTCCATCTTCTTCTTTCTTCTTCTTCTTCTCCTCCTCCTACTCTTCCTTCTTCTTCCTCTTTTTTTTTTT
>NW_006921694.1:8114254-8119986 GCF_000298275.1 Orycteropus afer afer | reverse complement strand
TGATGGGCTCGAGTATAGCAGGGATTGTGGGGCTGGCGTGGGATCGGGCAGTGTTTCATTCTGCTGTGCATGGGGTCGCTATGAGTCGGAAACGACTCGACGGCACTTAACAACAACAACAACTAATACAATATTTGTCCTTCTGTGATTGACCTATTTCACTCAGCATAATGTCCTCTAAGTTGAACCAGGTTATGCAGTGTTTTGCAGATTCTACATTATTCTTTAAGGTTGCATAGTATTCCATTGTGTATATGTACCACAGTTTGGTTATCCATTCCTCCAGTGACATGCACTTAGGTTGTTTCCATCTCTTTGCTATTGTTAATAGTGCTGTGATGAACATGGGTGTGCATATATCTATTCATGTCCTGGGTCTCACTTCTTTAGGATATCTAGTAATGGGATTGCTGGGTCAAATGGTATTTCTATTTCCAGCTTTTTAAGGAATCACCATACCAGTTTCCACAGTGGTTGTATCATTTTACAGTTCCACCAGCAGTGTGTGAGAGTCCCAATCTCTCCACATCCTCGCCAGAATTTGTTATTTTCTGTGTTGATGAACTTTGTTCTTAGTGCTGGTATGAGATGGTATCTCGTGGTTGTGATTTGCATTTCTCTAATGGCTAATGATCGTGAACATTTATTTCTTCATGTGTTTGTTGGCTACCTGAATATCATCTTTGGTGAAGAATCTGTTCATGTATTTTGCCCATTTTTCAATTGAATTTTTTGTCTTTTTAATGTTGAGGTGTTGGAGTTTTCTATAAATTTTAGAGGTAAGTCCTTTTTCAGATATGTCATTACCAAATATTTTTTCCCAAGCTTTAAGTTCCCTTTTTACTCTTTTGGAGAAGTTTTTTGATGCACATAAGAACTTAATTTTTAGAAAGTACCAATCATCTGGTTTATCTTCTGCTGTTTGTACCTTTGGGGTTATGCTTGATAGTCTATTTATGCCATAAATTCAGGCCCCTAAGTTTGCCCTCATTTTTTCTTGATGAACTTTATCATTTTAGGTTTCACATTTAAATCTTTGATCTATCTGCAGATAGTTTTTGTGTATGGTATGAGGTATGGATTCTGTTTTATTTTTCTGCAAGTGGATATCCTGTTTTGCCAGTACCATTTAGTAAAAAGACTAATTCTTCCTCATTTAATGGATTCTGCCCCTTTGTCAAAAATCAGCTGACCATAGGTGGGTGGCTCTACTTCCAGGTTCTCAATTTTGTTCCACTGGTCTGTGTATTTGTCATTGCACCAATACCAACCTATTTTGACTACTATGGCTGTATTCTATGTTTTGAGATCTGGGAATGAGACTTTGTTCTTCTTCTTTAGTAGTGTTTTGCTTATCTGGGGTCTCTTTCCTTTCCATAGAAAATTAGCGATTGGTTTTTCCACATCTTTAAAGAATGTTGATGGCATTTGGATTGGGATTGCATTGAATGAATAGATTGCTTTGGGTAGTATTGACATTTTCACAATGTTCAATCTTCCTATCCATGAGCATGGTTTGCTCTTCCATTTATGTAGATCTCTTATAGTTTCTTAAAATAGTGTTTTGTAATTTTCTTTGTATATACCTTTTGTGATGCTGGTAAGATTTACAATGACAACAACATTATAAATGGTATTGATTTCCTTATTATTTTTTTTTTCAGAGACCTCTTTCCTGGTGTAGAGGAATCCAACTGATTTTTGTATGTTCATCTTGTATCCTGCCACTATGCTAAATCTTTCAATAAGTTCCAGTCATTTTCTTGCAGTCTCTTGGGTTTTCTATATATATAGGATAATATCATCTGCAAATATGGATAGTTTTACTTCTTCTTTACCAATTTGGATGCCTTTCATTCCCCTTTTTTGCCTTTTTGCCCTGACTAGGACTTCCAGTACAATGTTGAATAGAAGTGGTGATAGAAGGTATTCCTACCTGGTTCCTGTTCACAAGGGGAATGGTTTCAGTTTCCATTCAGAATAAATGTTGGCTGTTGGTTTTGCATATATGCTCTTTATTATGTTGAGGAATTTCCCTTCTATTCCTATTTTGCTGAGAGCTTGTATCAGGAATGGATGTTAGATTTCATCAAATGCCTTTTCTGCATTTATTGATATCATGTGATTACTTTTCCTTTATTTTACTTATGTGATGTATTACATTGATTATTTTTCTAATGTTGAACCATACTTACATACCTGATATGAATCCCACTTGGTCATGATGTAATATTTTTTGATATATTGTTGGAGTCTATTGGCTAGGATTTTGTTGAAAAATTTTACATCTATATTCATGAGGAATACTGGTCTGTAGTTTTCCTTTCTAGTGGTGTCTTTCCTGGTTTTGGTATCAGGATATGCTTGCTTCATAAAATTAATTCGGGAGGATTCCATCCTTTTCTATGTTCCAGAATAGTTTGAGTAGTATTGGTCTCAATTTTTCTCTAAATGTTCAGTAAAATTCTCCAATGAAACCATCGGGGCCAGCTTTTTTTTTGGTTGGTCATTTTTAAGCGACATTTTCAGTTTCTTCTTTTGTTATGGGTCTGTTCAAATTTTCTGTTTCAGCCTATGTTCATATAGGTAAGTAGTATGTTTCTAGAAATCTGTCCATTTTTTCTGGGTTTTCAAATTTGTTGGGGTACAGCTCTTCATAGTTTCCTGATATTATTCTTTTTATTTCTGTTGGTTCTGTTGTGATATCGCTCATTTCATTTCTTAATCATGCTATTTGCATCTTCTCCCTCTTTTCCTTTGTTAAGCTTGCCAGTGGTTTGTTAATTTTATTAATTTTTTTCAAAGAACCAACTTCTATTCTTGTTTATTTTTTCTATTGTCTTTCTATTTTCTGTTTATTTCTGCTTGAATCTTTATTATGTCTTTTCTGGTCACATGGGCTTTTGTTTTGTTTTTCTTTTTCTGATTGTTGGAGATGTTGGTTTAAGATGTTGATTTTGGCTCTTCTTTTTTTATGTGTGCATTTATTGCTATAATTCTCCTCTGATCACTGCTTTTGTTGTGTCCCAAAGATTTTGGTATGTTGTGTTTTCATTTTCATTTGATTATAGGATTTTTTAAATTTCATCTTTTATTTCTTTTATTACTCAGTTGAATCTAAGGAGGGTGTTATGCAGTTCCTATGCATTCACTCTATTTCTGTTTGTCTTCCTATTGTTGATTCTAATTTGATAGCACTGTGATCTGAGAAGATGCTTTGCAGTATTTCAATGTTTTTAAATTTATTGAGGCTTGCCTTGTGGTCTAACATATGATCTATCCTGGAGAATGTTCCATGCATGCTGGAAAAAAATGCATATTTGCTGTTGTTGGATGAAGTGCTCTATAGACGTCTGTAAGATCAAGTTGGTTGATTGTATTGTTTAGTTCTTCTGCATCTTTGTTGAGTTTCTTTCTAGTTCTATCTTTTATTGACAGTGATGTGTTAAAGTCACCTACTATTATTGTGGAGCCATCTATTTGGTCTTTACAATTCTGTTTAAGTCTGATTTATGTATTTTGGGGCTCATTCACTGATTGCGTAAATATTTATTATGGTTATGTCCTCTTGTTAAATTAATGCTTTAATCATTTTGTCTTGCTTCTTTGTGTGGAATGAGATGTTCAGTTGTCTCCAAGACATTGTGATATTGTTGTATTTATGTTTAATTTGTGCTTGCATGTTGCTGTGATTCACCCAAGATTTTTTTCCCCCTTAATTTCATTTTGATATATCTGTCTGAGCAGGGTACTTAGCTCCTCTATTTGCTAGCATGTAGCACATAGGCACTCACCACCTGTCTTCTGGTGAGTGAGAAAGAATGAGAGTGTGTGCACAGATCTGTGTTAAATGTTCATAAACAGAAGTTGAGGGTGAGTTGAGCTGGTTTTGGCTGCTGTATATTATTGGTCAGTTGGTACAGAAGCAAGTAGTGGCCCTCACTCAGTGGATGGGGCTGCAGGAGATGCAAGTATGGTTGTGTTGTGTGGTAATGTTTGCTGTTTCCCACTCAGATAAAAAAAAAAAAAATTAAAAACCACCAAGTAATAAACACAAGAGGGCAAAAAAAAAAAAAAAAAAAAAAAAAAACCACAAACCACACAAACAAATAGGAAAAATCACAAAACAAAAGTAAAGGCAATAAATGAGAAGAAAAAAAATTAAAAATATATTTTAAAAGCATGAAAGAAAGATAATGAGAAAAAAAGAAAAACAAAATCCACAATATCTGGGGAAGACAGAATGAGAGAAAAGAGCAAGTGTAAAAGAATAGTAAAGAAAAAATGGGAAAATTGTAAAAGGAAAAACAAGGGATGGGAGGACCAAAAGAAGAAAAGAAAGGAACCAGGAAAAGGGAAGAGAAAAAAAAAAAAAGAATCAGGGAAAGGAAAGACAAAAGGAAGAAAGGAGAAACAAAAAAGGAATAAAAACAAATGAACAAAACAAAACTGGGGCAGGGGGTGAGGCAGGGCATCCAGGCTCTGTCAGGGCACAGACAAGGATGCGATTCCTGCTAGTCAAGAAAGTGGGTGGAGGTGAGGCATGGCCACACCAAAAGGGTGTGGGATATAAGAGTAACAAGGGAATATTGCACCTTTTCTAGTTCTCAGCTGCCACTTTTGTTGTCCATGTTATCCTCAGCAAGCGGAGCCTCTTCTTTGGTTACTGCCCAGGTCAGAACACTGCTTGAATATATTAAAAATGGCCATGTTGCTTGCAAATATTCAAAATGGCTGCACCCTCAGGGTAGCCAGAAGTCCACAGTTCTATTTGTCTCCTCTGCTGTTTTCCTTTCTAGTTGTCAGGCACCAGTACAGTCCTTATCCATGCAGTCCTTGGCAAGCAGAGCTGATTCTTAGCTTGCTGCCAGATTGGGATGCCACTTGCAAATATTCAAAATGACTGTGCCCTCAGAACAGCCAGCAGTCCACAACTCCATTTGCCTTCTTATTCGCTGTTTTAATTCAGTTTCTTCTACTAGTTGGTATTTAATTCACTTCTTTATCCTTCCCTTCAAAGCTCAGGGTTCTAGGATTATCTTCTGTTATTGGTTTCAATTGGTTTCTCATTTCTTTGTTGCAGAGGATCTGTCTACCTTGTCTGCCTACTCTGCTATCTTGCCAGAAGTCCCTTCCATCTTCTTTTGATGCTTCCTATATCATTCAGTCATTCAATACTTTGCCCTTACAATTCTTCGATATCGCAACCCTACTAAAGAAAAAACTAAATTTTTTCTTCAGTTCTTTAGGCTTCAGAAATGCCAATATGTTCTTTCCTTTTAGTTTTGTAAATTCAGGTCTTTACATATTTTGCTATTCTACTTTTTGTCTTCCCGAGCTGCCATTTGAAATCTTCTATTCAGTTCTTTTATTTCATCATTTCTTCCATTTTCTTTATCTACTCTCCATTCAAGAACAAGTTTCAGAATATCTTCTGACATTTATTTTGGTCTTTTTTTCTTTTTTCCTTTCCTATCTTTTTAATGACCTTTTGCTTTGTTCGTGTATGATATTCTTTATGTCATCCCACAATGCAGCTAGTGTTTTGCCATGGGTGTTCAATGCATCAAATTTATTCTTCTGATGGTCTCTAAATTCAGATGGGATATAATCAAGGTCAGAGCTCTGGTGACATAGTGCCTAAGGCACTTGACTGCTAACCAGAAGGCTGGCGGTTCAAACCCACAAATCACTCCTTGGAAGGAAGGTTGGGCAATCTACTTCCATAGTGA
>NW_006921694.1:8082494-8104204 GCF_000298275.1 Orycteropus afer afer | reverse complement strand
CAAATTCTTCTGCTAGTTGGGGTTTAGGCCACTTCTATATCCTTCCCTTCAAGGCTCAGGGGTCCAAGATTATCTTCTGTGTCTGTGTTAATTGGTTTCTCTTTTCTTTGTTGAAGAGGGTCTGTGTAGTCTTTCTGCCTAGTCTGCCATCTTGACGGAACTCCTACTTCAGGATACATCTTGAAACATTCTTTGTGAAGATGAATGGGACACCATTCCTCTTCAAGTTGTCATTCCTGGCATAGTAAAGCATATGATTGTCTGATTCATAATGGCCAATACCATCCCATTTCAGCTCACTAACGCCTAGGATATTCATCTTCATGAGTTCCATTTCATTTTTGACAACTTCCAGTTTTCCTAGATTCATACTTCCTGCACTCCACATTCCAATTATTAGTGAATGTTCACAGCTGTTTCCTCTCATTTTCAGCCATGCCTTATCAGCAAATGAAGGTTCAGAACGCTTTACTCCATCTACCTCATCAAAGTTGACTATACTTTGAGGAGGCAACTCTTCCTCAGTTGTATTTTGAGTGCTTTCCAATCGAGGGGCTCATCTTCTGTCATTATATCAGACCATGTTTCACTGCTATTCATAATGTTTTCCAGTAATATATTAGTCAGTGTTTAACTGATATTCAGAAGGTTTTTAGTGGTCAAATTTTTACACAAGTGCATGGCCCCATCCTTCTTCTCAGTCTATCTTAGTCTAGAAGCTCCACTGAAGCCTGTGCACCATGGATGACCCTGCTGGTAATTGAAATATCAGTGTCATAGCTTCTAGCATCAAAGTATCATATAAGCCACCACAGTATGACAAACTGATAGATGAGCAGAGGAGCAAATTTAGGGGTCCCAATTTATGGCATAACAGAGTATCAAATAAAACCACTACAGCACAAACAGCAGAAGATAAACTAGATGACTGGGACTGTGATAGTTGGAGCTGTGTGCCAACTTGGCTGGACCACAATTCTGTGTGATTTAAGCAATTGTGATGTGGGTTTTTCCAATGATGGGATCAGATGTATATGTTTTGAGCAGCCAATCCATTGAAAGGTAGTTTCCTTAGGGGTGTGTCCTGCTTCCAGTGTATTTATGGACATCCTGGGAAAAGAGACATTCTTCTGTGGATCAGGATTCTGTTGTGCTGCCTACAACTGTCTGTAAGTGAACAATCCATCATTTGGCTTGGAGATCTTGGATTTGTCATTCATTGGAGTCAACAGCCAGTATAATGCCTGCCAACCTTGAGCTCTTCAGCCCCTGCAGCTGCGTGAGTCAGGAAAAGCCTCCAGCTTGATGTTTGATCCAAGAACTAGGGACTTGCGAGCTTCTATAAGTGTGTGAGCCATTTTCCTATGATAAATTTATCTTTCTCTCTTTCTCCCTATACAAGCTTTACTGGTTTTGCTTCTCTAGAGAACCCAGTCTAACACTGGGACCTCCTAAAAATTAAATACTTAAGTGCATCAGAAGACTTCTCCAAAAGACTAAAAAAGGACCTTTAGATTGGGAAATATATATTTGGCAATGACTTATCTGACATGGGACTAAATTCTAAAATTTATAGAAAATTTCAACATCTCAACAACAAAAAGACAAACGACTCAAATGAAAAATGGGGAGAGGACATGAACAGACACTTCACCAAAGAAGACAGTCAGGTGGCCAACATACACATAAATAACTGCTTGTAATCTCTAGCCATTAGGGAAATGTAAATTAAAGCAACAATGAAATATCATCTCATCCCAACAATAATGTTGTTGTTGTTGTTATGTGCCGTCGAGTCGGCCCCAGCTCATAGTGACCCCTCCTTGGGTTTCCGAGGCAGTATCACTACGGAAGTAGGATTGCCCAACCTTCCTTCCGAGGAGTGGCTGGTGGGTTTGAACCGCCAGCCTTCTGGTTAGCAGTCAAGTGATTTAGCCACTATGCTACCAGAGCTCCCCCCAACAATAATAGTAAAGTTAAAAAATAAAAAAAGAAGAAGAAATAAAATGCTGATTAGGGTATGGAGAGATTGGAACCTTCATATACTACTGGTGGGATTGTAAATAGGTACAATGGCTGTGGAAAATGATATGGCACTTCCTTAAAAGGTTGGAAATAGAAATATCATTTGATCCAGTAATCCCACTACTACTAGTTATATACCATAGAGAAATAAGTGCTATAACATGAGTAAAAAACAAACAAAAAAATAACTCACTGCCATCAAGTTGGATCTGACTCATAGCAAACTCTCCTTGGGTTTCTGGGGCGGTATCTATGGAAGGAGATGGCCCAATCTTCCTTCTGAGAAGTGACTGGTGGGTTTGAACCACCAGCCTTCTGGTTAGCAGTCAAATGCCTTAGGCACTATGCATGTGCATAGCCATGTTCTTTGCACCATTATTCAGAATAGCAAAGAGATGGAAACAACCTAAGCGTGCATAAACAGATGAATGGATAAGTGAACTATGGTACATACACAGTGAAATACTATGCAACATTAAAGAATAATGAAGAATCTGTGAAACTCCTCATAATGTGGGTGGACTTGGAGGACCTTATGATGATACTGCCTCGGAAACCCAAGGAGGGGTCGCTATGAGTCGGGCCCGACTCGACGGCACATAACAACAACAACAACATGAGGAGTGAAGTTAGTCAATCACAAAAGGACAAATACTGTGAGTCCACTGTTATAAAAAGTCAAGGAAAGATATATACACAGAAAGAAACATTCTTTGATGGCTACCAGGAATAGAGGGTAAGGGAGAGGAAATCACTAACTAGATAATAGACATGTATTAATTTGGGTGAAGGGAAAGGCAATATACAATAAGGAGATGATCAGCACAATATCACTAAGGCAAAGGAAGACAGAGAGGTGCACAAGAGTTATAGACAATAAAGGGAAATACATACACAATCATGCAGTATCAGTAATAATAGACAATATTCTAAGAATGGATACAGAAGCAGAAAGGCAAGCTGAACAGGTATGGATAGGCGAACGGGACTACATACATGACCATATATAGGTCTGGCAGAAGATATTTCTACATATATATACACGCTGTAGATATATCCATGTTTATAACAGAGCAATCAGAGGGCAAACTTATGGAAACTTCTTAGCCATAACCAAAAACTACTGGGCTTACAGGCTTAGGACCATAGTCATGAGGGACAGCTAACTCAATTGACATAACAGTTTTCAAAGACAGTGTTCTACTTCCACCTGTGCTCAGGTTGATGTACATATGTACTACCATCTAGTCGGATCTCACTCATAGTGACCCCTCCTTGGGTTTCCAAGGCAGTATCACTACAGAAGTAGATTGCCCAACCTTCCTTCTGAGGAGTGGCTGGTGGGTTTGAACGACCAGCCTTCTGGTTAGCAGTGCCTTAGCCACTACATTACCAGAGCTCCCTAAAAGCTTGTGAGCAGCCATCTAAGGTGCAACTATTGGTCTTTCTCCATCTCAAGTGAAGAGGATTAAGAAAATCAAAGATACATGGAATCAAATAGTCCAAAGGACTAATAAGCCATGCAAACCTCAGCTTTCTCAACCCTGCACCAGAAGAGCTAGATAGTGTCCAGTTACCATCACCAATTGCTCTGAAAAGGATCACAATAGAATAATAGAAGGTCCTGGATAGAGTGGGAGAAAAATGTAGAACAAAACCCCAAATCATTAAAAATACCAGGCTTACTAGTATGATAGAGACTAGTGGCCCTTATTCACCCTTCAGGCCCAGAACTGCACTCACTCCAGTGGCTCAACTTTCAGCCAAGCAATAGACAGGCCTATATAGTGAACAGGGAGCTCTGGTGGTGTAGTGTCCAAGGCATTTGACTGGTAACCAGAAGGCTGGTAGTTCAAACCCACCAGCCACTCCTCAGAAGGCAGATTGGACAATCTACTTCCATACAGACACTGCCTTGGAAACCTAAGGAGGGGGTCACTATGGGTCGGACTCGAGTCTATGGCAGTGAGTTTGATATAGTGAACAATAATGCCAGAGGGGTATGCACTCTTTAAAACAATCAGCCACTTGAGATCAAAGAACAGCTTTTGCCCAGGATTAAAACTGAAGACAGGAAGGGATAGGAAAGAATGACAAATAGAAATGGGAAACATAGGGAGGAAGTGGAAAGAGTAATGTTACATTTGGGGATTGCAGTCAATGTCATGAAACAAAATGTGTGTGAACTGTTGAATGAAAAACCAATTTGCTCTGTAAACTTTCACTTAAATCACAATAAAAGGTTAAAAATAAATTAAGCTCTTGCTATGCTTCAATCTTTGAGTATATTGACTAACAACTCCAAGAATAATTTAATTGAAAATCTCAGGAAATATGTAAAAAACTGAATTGTTAAAAACATTTTCAAAGAATTGCATTCTGTGTTGATTTAGCTTTTTGAAAATTGATCTGACTGGGCCTTCCAATTTCTGGTACAACATGTAAAGACCTTGGAAGGTGTCACTTACAAGAAAAAAGCTTAACAAACTGAAAATTAACAACTCTTCTTAGATCCATCAGAGAACTGAAGTTACAAGGCAAACTACTATTCCCAAAACTGAAAAGACAGGCAAGTACATACAGAGAGTCACAGATTACCTGGACAAGAAGACTAGGAGCAGAAGCCTGCCTGCAGCTGCAGCCAGTACTAGTACAGACACTTAAACTATAATTGATGAATATTGAAAGCTCAGTGTGAACCAGCTTGAAAGTTAAAAACTCTGGGGGAAAGTGAGTCTTAGAGGGACCCCACACTTTCATGAGTTTTACCTCCAAGAGACCTACTGTGTTTTCACTGAAAAGGTCAAAGAATCCCCTCTTGATTCTAGCAGAGGGACCCATTCAGAAGCAACCATTTTCAAATTTGCCCAGAGCTCTCTGCTCTCCATGACAAGATCTGCCTTCAAGGGAAACTAGTTTAGCAGAGCCCAGCTAATTTAGTTTTATCAAAGTCTGACTGGCCAGGGGGGACAAAAGTACTCTTCTCTAGCCTTCTAAGGAGATCTGGTGGTGTGGTGGTTAAGACGTTTGGCTATTAACCAAAAGGTCAGTGGTTCGATCTTACCAGCTGCTGCCATGGAAAACAGATGAGGCAGTCTGCTTCTATAAAGATTTACAGCCTTGGAAACCCAATGAGGGTTGCTGAATCGGAATCAACTGGATGGCAGAGAGTTTGGCTTTCTGGTTTTCTCTACCCTTCTAACCAAACCCACTGGTGTTGAGTAGGTTCTGACTCACAGTGACCCCCATTGGGTTACCAAGGTGGAAAATCTTTACGGAAGTAGATTGCCCAGTCTTGCTTCTACAGAGTGGATGGTGGGTTTGAACTACCAACCTTCTGATTAGCAGTCAGATGCCTCAGGCACTGTGCTACCAGAGATCTAGCCTTCTCAAAAAACAAAACAAAACAAAACAACAAAAAAAAAACTAACTGCCATCAACTCAGATGTGACTCATAGTGACCCCTCCTCAGGTTTCCAATGAGGTATCACTACAGAACTAGATTGCCCAATCTTCCAGTCCTTTCTAATGGGGGAAAGAGCAAAGCTAGCTAAGACACACTTGTGAAGGTCATAGCCCAGAGATTCATGCTCTCTAAAAGATTAAAACCTAACCATAGGACTAGAGACTGTTTGTTTCCTCTCTCCCCACACCTTACCACCACGTAATAGAACTCCTGGATATAGCTTATGGATAAATGAAATGGATGACAACAGTGTAATAAGCAATGCTGTTGTAGTTGTTAGGTGCCACTGAGTAGGCTCCCACTTATAATGACACTGTGCACAACAGAATGAAACACTGCCCAGTCCTGTGCCATCCTCTCAATCCTTGCTATGCTTGAGCCCATGGTTGCAGCCACTGTGTCATTCCATCTCATTGAGAGTCTTCCCCTCTTTTGGTGACCCTCTACTTTACCAAGTATGATATCCTTCTCCAGGGACTGGTCCCTTCTTACAACATGGCCAAAGTAGGGGAGATGAAGTCTGGCTGTTCTCACTTCCAAGGAGCATTCTAGCTACACTTCTTCCAAGATAAATTTTTTCATTCTTCTGGCAGTCCAGGGTATGTTCAGTATTCTTCACCAACGCCACAACTCAAATTCATCAGTTCTTCTTGGGTCTTCCTTATTCATTCTACAACTTTCACATGCATATGAGGGTACTGAAAATACCATTGCTTGGGTCAGGTATACCTTAGTCTTCAGAGTGACATCTTTGCTCTTCAACACTTTAGAGAGGTCTTTTGGAGTATATTTGTCCAGTGCAATACTTTGTCTGATTTCTTGACTACTGTTTCCACAGGTGCTGATTATGGATCCAAGTAAAATGAAATCCCTGACAACTTTAATCTTTTCTGCATTTGCTATGATGTTGTTTATTGGTCCAGTTGTGAGGATTTTTGTTTTCTCTGTGTTGAGGTGTAATCCATACTGAAGCCTGCAGTCTTTGATCTTCATCAGTAAATGCTTCAAATCATCTTCACTTTCAGCAAGCAAAGTTGAAGTATCTGCATATCATAAATTATTAATGAGTCTTCCTGCAATCCTGATGCCACATTCTTCTTCATATAGTCCAGTTTCTCAGCTTATTTGCTCAGCATACATGTTGAAAAAGTATAGTGAAAGGATACAACCCCAAAACACACTTTTTCTGATTTTAAACCAGGCACTATCTTCTTGTTCTGTTCAAATGACTGTTTCTTTGTCTACACGCAGGTTTCTCATGAGCACAATTAAGTGTTCTGAAATTCCCATTCTTCGCAATGTTTTCCATAACTTGTTATGATCTGCATGGTTGAATGCCTTTGCATAGTCAATAAAACACAGGTAAATATCTTTCTGGTGTTCTTGACTTTCAACCAAAACCATCTAATGTCAGCAATGGTATCCCTCTTCTGAATCTGCCTTGAATTTCTTAACATTCCCTGTCAGTATACTGCTTCAATCATTTTTAAATTACTTTCAGCAAAATTTACTTGTGTGTGATATTAATTACATAGTTTGGTAATTTACACATTCTGTTGGATCACCTTTCATTGGAATGGGCACAAATATGGAGCTTTTCTAGTCAGTGATAAGAAATTGGGGGGGGGAGGAATTGTGAATACTATTATAAGGATCCTGAACAACCCACAAAGCAATATTTTATTTGAAAGTTCATTTAGGTTATTTGTAAATGTCTATTGCAAACTGTATGGTAACCTTTAAAAATTGTAAAAAAAAGAAGAATAATTGATATTCTAAGAGAAGAGAGAAAATGGAATCATATAAAATGCTCAATGAAATGAGAGAAGAGAGAAAAAAGAGTGGAAGACAAAAGGGGAAGAAAGGACAATGTTCTGGTTACCTGGTGCCTCTCTGACAGGAACATACCCCATATGGGATGGCCTTGTCAAACAGGACTTTATTCTTACAATTTGGAGGCTTTAAGTCCAAGGTCAAAGTGCCAGGCTCTAGGGGCTGTGTGAAAGCCCCTCAACCTTGGGCTTCAGCTCTGCCTCTTGCTCTGGGCCCACTGAAACTAGAGGCATTTCTCCACTCAGATAGCTGCTAGCTACTGAGGCTGACAATCCCAAGGTCGACAAGTGAAAAGGCACAGACCCGATGTTACCAAACTACACAGCAGGCCATTAATTCAAGTCCGTTGAAAGTCCCAAGGTTGGCAGAGCATGGCAGGCTGCTGAACAACAACATGGCTACATGCAGGGTTCAAGTGTGCCATAAGCTAGAGACCATTCCCAAAGCTGTTCCTTATATACAGGAAGCAGACCACATCCCCACAGCAGCTACTCCAATAGATTCCAATAGCTGATTCAATAGATTCCACCATGGAGTTAATTACCAATCTCACCATGGAGAATAACTACATTCAGCTACCCAGCCACTCAACCAGGCCCAACGTAACCACCACAGACAAAGACAGCAAATAGAAAACAGTTCTATCAATCTATCAATTGCAGTAGATAATAATCTAACCATATAAGTATAGGCAAGCCCTGGATTATGAACCAGTTTTGTTCCTAAATCCGTCTTTAAGTTGAATTTTCACATAAGTTAGAACAGTAGGGTTTGGTTTGTATCTGATATCAGTTAGTCAAATGTTTGTCTTAGTGTACAGTGTTTAATATACCTTCCCATGGATAAAAACCTTAAACAAACACTTCCAGAAACACTAAAACATCTTTAGTATAATGTTGTTGTTATATGCTGTCAGGTTGGACCCGACTCATAGCGACCCCTCCTTGGGTTTCTGAGGTGGTATCACTATGGAAGTAATTGCCCCATTTTGATGTGTCCCAAAAGTAGTGCCTGTTTGTTATTACAAACCATTGTATGTACCTCAAATTTTCAATATGTTAGGACTTATAGAGGTTGTTTCATAACAACAGGTTGTATGTAGTTGGACATTAGTAATCCAGGGACTGCCTATAATCACTTTAAATGTGAATGGTCTAAATACACCAATTTTAAAAAACAGAGAGAGACCATCAGAATAGATTAAAAAACAAGACTCAACTAGATGCTGTCTACAAGAAAGCCACTTACATATAAATATAAATACACAGATAGATTAAAAGTAAAGGGATACTGACACTAATCAAAATGAAACTAAAGTACCCATAATAATGTCAGATTAAGTAGATTTTAGAGCAAGGAAAATTATCAGTGAAAATTAAAAAGGGGTCAGTTCTCCAAGAAGACATATCAATCCTGAATGCATATGTACCTGACAACAGAGCATAAAAATATGTGAGACAGAGCTGATAAAACTCCAAGGAGAAATGGACAAATTTACTGTTTTAGTTAGAGACTTCAACACCCCTCTATAGATAATTAACAGAACCAGCAGACAGAATACCAGCACCATCAGTCCACTGGATCTAGTTGGATTCTAGTTATAGAATACAACATACAAAAACAGCAGAATACATATTATTTTAATGTTTGTGTGGAACATTCAAAAAGATAGACTGCATCCTGGGCCACAAAACACATCTTAATGAACTGAAAAGAATAGAAGTCATAAAAAGAATCCTTTCATGTCACATATCACATTTACTTTCATACCATAGTGGAATTAAACTAGAAATGGGTAACAGATAGTTGGAAATTCCAAAATATTTGGATATTAAACAACATACTTTTAAATAACACATGGGTCAGGTAAATGTCTCAAGAAAAATTTTTAAATATTTTGAACCAAATGAAAATGAAAACTAAAGTCTAATGTAAACTATAAATACGCCTGCTCTAATGCAAGCTATAGAATTTGGTTAATAATAATATATTGATATTGATTCATTAATTGTAACAATTGTACCAGATGAATGAAGATGTTAATAATAGGGGAAATTGTGGGCAGGGGGAGATGGAGTATATGGAAAACTGTATTTACTGCTAGATTTTTCTATGATCTGAAAATTTCTTTAAAAAAAAAATCTTTAAAAATCTATTAATTTAACAAAAACAAAAATCTTACCTGGCTAAATTAAGACTTTATATTGATATCAGTTGTATAAGATCATTAATTAATCAGAAATCTCAATGATTTTTCATTTTTGATTACTTTGCTATTTATTGTTTAAGAGAGAAAAACAGAAAATAGCTGATATAAAAAGAACCTATTAAAACAATGCATTTTGTAAGGTTATTCTGTATCTGGGTCACAGTTGGTCTAATTACAACACATATTCTGTCTATAGGTCACGGAGATGTGCAAGATCCAGAAGTACAAAAGACTTTATATTCATTACACTATTGATTGTACCAAGAAAATGGGCCAAAGTACTTGAGAAAGATCTTCAAGTGTTGAAATTTAAAAAGTGATTCTGCTTAATGCTCCGTTATCAGGAAATTCATTTAGCTAATCTTGCTCTCATTCCCAGGAATGTTCATAAGCAGTTATGTGGTTTTGGATGTTAAATAATCCTCGATCCAGAGTGCAAAGACATTTTACTATGCAAAACCATAGGTGTACTCCAGTTCTGTAGCTTCAAATGCCACCATTACGGTGGTAACCCTCAAATCTGTAACACCAGTTAAATCTATAAGCTGCCTTCAGTTTCAGGTTTGTGCATCCATCTATATCTCAATATTTCCAATTGGATGTCTACTAATTGTCTTAAATTTGTTATGTCCCAAAAACTGAATTATTGGTTTTCCCTCTTCGAATCCGCTCGTTCCTCAGTCTTTTATATCTTGTTATATGGCATCCCTGTTGACTCGATTTGGGACAGGGGGAGGAAACACAAAACTTAAATCTCTCTTTTCCTCTTATACATTATATGCAATTCATAGCAAGTTCTGCTGATTATCCCTCTGAAACATATCCTTAATCTATCTGCTTGTCACCATCTCCATTCTTCCCACTCTTTCCTGACCCTATCATCTTTCACTGACTTCTGCTGAAGGAGCCTTCTGACTGGCCTCCCTGCTTCTGCTTTTGCCCCCTTACAAACATTATACATTCTCCATGCAAAAGCCAACATTATCTCCTAAAAGTATAAATAAGATCATATACTCTCCTTGCTTACGGCCCTCCAGGGACTTATTACACTTAGAGGCACACAAAATCCAAACTCCTTACTGCAGCCTATGAAACTCTATGGCAACCCTTGGCTACCACTTCTCTTCCCACCCTTCTAGCTCCTCTAGGGACTAGTCACACAGGCCTTTTTTTCTATCACCTAGGCCGAGCTAGTTCCCATCATGGAGTGTTCACACCTGCTCTTCATCTGTCCAGGGAGCTTGTCCTCCAAGTTTTCATGACTGATCCCTACTCTTCATCTGGGTCTCACCCCAACTGGCACCTTGCCAGAGATGTCTTCCCTGACTACCTTTGCTAAAATCTCCCGCTCCCACCCATTTGCTGCCTTATTCGTATATATTGCTCTGTGAAAATATCTTACCTATTAATTGGTTTGTGGTTTATCTTCGGTCTTCTCCCATAGAATGTGAACTCTATGAGAGCAGGAACTCTATCTGCCTTGCTCACTGCTGTGCCTGGGAACAGCATCTAGCAAATAATAAGTGCTAGATGAAAGAATGAATTAAAACAATCACTGGATGGGAAACACATGAACAGTAAGCCACCAGTTTCTTCATTGTTCTCTATTGCTGGAGGACTGGAATGGGAATGGATAAAACCCCACATTACTTAGATTCCCAGTGGCATCACTATGATTAGTGTCACCTAGTGCAGTAACTCATGGTGTCACCCCTCATGGACTTCCTCTCATACCAGACTATGCAGAATCTTAGTAATGTTTTTGCACTGTTACTCATAAATCATAATTCCCATATGTCACTGAATGTAATGACAACAGTAATAACAAACAACTAGCAAAATTAAAATTATACCTTTAAATTACAATATCATACACATAGCCTAAATGTATTGACATTTACATGGTGTCTTGTGGTTAGAGTGAACATTTGGTAAGAAAACAATAGAATTTGAAGAAAAATGTTTAAGAACTACATTTAAAAAAATAACTTACTGCCGCTGAGTCAGATTCGACTCATAGCGACCCCTCCTTGGGTTTCCGAGGCAGTATCACTATGGAAGTAGATTGCCCAACCTTCCTTCCGAGGAGTGGCTAGTGGTTTTGAACCACCAGACTTCTGGTTAGCAGTCAAATGACTTAGGCACTATGCTACCAGAGCTCCCTCAATAAAATTATGTTCATTTTCACATTAAACATTACACGAAATACATCAATGGATTAGATTTGCATAATCAATAACAGCTCAAATAGTGTAGAAGTTGTAGACAAATGCCTATAGAAATGTAATCATAAATTAAATAAAAATAAACAGGAACAAATACACAAGCATTTTAGCACTTAGTGAACATCTCTACTAAGTTAGAACTTTCCTTTCCTGGCCTTCAAAACTGCGAACTTGTGAATCACTTCATCAAAATCAATACTTTTTACTAGTTCACTTTCATTTGATAATATCACAAGATGGGGAATCCTTGATTGTCCCATGATAGATTGAAAATAGTTCTTCATAAATTTCAGCTTTGAAAAACTTCTCTCACATGAAGCCACAGACACAGAGATCATCAGAAACAATTTTAGGCTTAGTGGAAGGGTTGGGAGAGATTCTATGAAGTCCCATTCAGTTATGAATGTCAAAACATCTAATGTTTCCCTCTTTGGCTTCTTCCAGATCAATCTCTGCTGCTTTCGGGTATCTTGTCAATCTTGATATTTCTATTAAATGTTTACTCTTGGATACCTCATCATAGAAAGTGGTCAGTTTTGGAATGGATCTCTTTATTTCTTCTTCAGTGGCAGTACGAAACTCTTTGCTTAAGTGGCTGCAAACATGGCTGCTACTTCCTTGATGGTTCTTGATCTGATTTGGAATTCAGAATGAAAGTGATCAATGCATTCAAGCGTTGCCCTCTTATTTTCTTCTTGCGGAGTGAGTCCAGAATCACTTGACTGCTCCCCAACCCCTGCTGTCTTCTTCTTGAACCTAGTTCTGTCTACTGCAATTCCATATTCATCTGATTTTAAAAGCACCTGCTCAATTGCATACTCCACCAGCTAACTGCAATTCTTATGCAGAAAACATCTTAGAGCCTCTAGCTCTTGTACTCACCTTGTCAAGAGTTAAGCCCTTAGTCTGCAGGTATTGCTGTGTAAGATTAACCTTTTGGAGTACATCACCAGAAGTACAAGTAGCACAGAAAAGTGAAATCACAGACAGCAGGTCAAAGACTTTGTGCTGCTCCTCTGGTGTCCAAATTTTCATGGAGATCACAAAGAGCATCACTTACCACCACAAACTTATCCAATTTTTCTTTAACTGGCTTAACTGAAGCTCAGTGAGCAATCTAGTGTGTTGCTGGTAGCCTTTTCACTGACACTCCAGTATGGTCAATTAACATATCACATTGATGGGTGGAAGCACAGAGAAAGAAAAAATTGTCTCACGAGTTCCACAAAAGATCATGCATGATGTATTTTCAGAAAAAAAAAAAAAATGCTGGCCAAACAAAATGGTTCACACATTAAATATACTTTTCTTGTCCTTTCCCTTAAGAATGGCTTGTGCACTTCCATGGATTCCAGCCACAGTGGCAGCATTACCATAACCCTAAGTGCAGCACATCATTATGTCCAGGCCCTCACTTGTCTGTTTTTTCAGAATGTTAGAACTGAGGTCAGCAGCTTTTGTTCCCTTTAAAGGAAAACATCCTAGAAAGACTTCTTTCACTTCACCTTTCCTACTGTTGATTTTTGCATATCTGATCGCTTTGGACATCTGCTCAATATGTAACATGTCAGGTATGCTGTCAAACATGGTCTTGAAGTACTTCACATACTTTATGTCCACTGCAGGCTTCTTCTTCACTTGATTTCCCAAGGCACTTATAAACTTTGTGTTTTGGGTGCAAGATAAGAGACCAATACTTTAAATTTACATGTGTACCACTTTAATCTCATTGGGTGCTCTTTCAGCAGTGGGTCACGTCTTAAAAGCATCTCAATCATCCTAAGAAAGTTCCCTTTATTCAATGAAGATTCATCTTCCTTGTGGCCACAGAATGCCAGATTCTGCCTGGCAAGAAACAATGTGATGTCAAGAAATCCATACAAGATGTCCCTACACTTTTTCTTCTCTGTTTCCATCAAAGCATAGTTTCAGTGTTGATGGTTTTGTGCAGCCAATATTTCCTGCTGGCAACGTTTTCCACTTTTCAAGGCAACTTAGGTGCTCTTCAGATCACTCATGGTTACGTAGTTTTGAGCTCAGTTATCATCACTTCAGAAACTCAGTCACGAATTTGGATGTCGTATCTGTAGCACTACCAACAAATACATGGCAGCAAAAGAGTGTGAATTCTCACTGACAAGTAAGACCTATAACCTATGGTCTATGATCTATGTACCACAGAATTTTCTCACCATTTGGCATCACCTCGTAAAACCACCCTTCTGAAATCTGGCACAGATCTCTCTTTGCTTTTGCATCTTGCCTTGCCACAACACTGAAAGGCTCATCTTTGTGCTGGAAAGAAGCACTTTCTCTTTTGATAATTTCAACCCAAAAATGACCTGGAACTGGTATCTCCCAGAAAGGAACATCACACAAAATTTGCAAATCTTTCTCCTTAATGTCATTTATCTCATTTACAGTATCATGGCTGGTGTCACTTTCAGAACTCTCTTGTGGCTCAAATTCTACCAATTCCATGCTTTGCTCTTCTGCAGAATGCAGAAGAATCAGCTTTATCAATTGGAGCCTGATAAGCAGTGTCTTTTGAACTCTGGCCATCATCCGGTCTTTTGACATTTGAAGCATGGATCCAGCAAGTGTTTTGAGTGATTTAATGTTTGTCTCTTTTGCTTTCCTTTGCTGGCATCTGCTTAGTCTCTTTTATCTGTGCCCTTCATGTGGCATGGTAGAATATCCCCACACAATTATTTTAAAAAGATAAATTAGCAAATTGGAAAAAAATTTTTAAAGTATAAAATATAAAACTATTGGATATGTTAGTTCCATCAGATGTAAATGTTAACGTGTCACATTTTTTAAAAACTGTAACTCAAACTTAAAATCAAGACCCACTGCCATTGAGTCAATTCTGACTCATAGCAACCCGCATTGGGTATCCAGGGCTGCAAATCTTCACAGAAGTAGACTGCTTTATCTTTCTCCGGCAGAGCAGCTGGTGGGTTCTAACTGCCACCCTTCTGGTTAGAAGCCAAATGCCTTAACCACTGCACCACCAGAGCTCCTTAATTCAAAGTTAAACCCTGAAATTTTCATTAAAATCAAATATATATTTGTAAGACAGTGATGTTTTTAAAGAACATTTTTAAAATACTAAAAATATTTTACAAACTGAATTAAAGATTTAAATTATATATCTAAAATTGTATCAAGAAGCATAACTCTTCCTCTACTTCATGTTTTAAACTGACAATTTCTCTATTTAGTTATCAAAGAGTTATATGATCAATAATTGTTACATATGTAAGTTTATTATGACTTTAATCATATAGTCATAATATGTGATGAATGTCATTATAAATTGCTACAATGTAATATTTCTTTGACTATATGAATACTATCAAAATTATTTCGTAAAATCTTTCTACATTGAATTACAATATGTTTAGTTACAATGTTATTAGTGACTGAGGTGAAGCTTTTTTTTTTAATTTTTATTTTTCTTTTAAATACTACTTCTGTGGTGGTTATGTTTGTGTGTCAACTTGGCCAGGCCTGGTTGAGTAGCTGGGCAGCTGGTGGTAGTTATTCCCCATGATGAGACTGGCAATCACCTCCATGGTGGGATCTACCACAAGCAGCTGAGTAGCTGCCTTTGGGATGTAGTCTGCTTCTGGTATATAAGGAGAAGCCTCGGGAATGGTCTCTAGCTTATGGCACTCTTGGACTCTGAATGTAGCCGTGTTGTTATTCAGCAGCCTGCCATGCTCTGCCAACCTTGGGACTTTCAATGGACTTAAATTAATGGCCTACCTTGTGGTTGGTAACATAGGACTGTGCCTTTTTACTTGTCAACCTTGGGGCTTCTCAGCCTCAGCGGCTGTCTGAGTGAGGAAATTCCTCTAGCTCCAGTGGGCTAGGAACAGAGGCAGAGCTGGACCCCAAGGTTGAGAGGCTTTCACCCAGCCCCTAGAGCCTGGCACTTTGAACTTGGACTTAAAGCCTCCAAATTGAAGAATAAACTCCTGTTTGTTAAGGCCATCCCATTTGTGGTATATTTCTTGTCAGAGCGACACTAGGTAACCAGGACAGTGGCACTTCACGCTGGCAGAGCAGCTTCCTTAACCCTAAATGTCCCCTTTGAGGAGTACACTGTCCAGGTCCCAGGGAAATGCTTCTCCTCATTTTTTGCCCTAAATCCTCCCTCAAAACAGAACTGTGTCTGAATTCATGAAAAGTGTGTGGTTTTTCTTGTCAGAGATAAACATTGCTTTAGAATGTGGGGAGGATTTGAGTGGGAGAAACTCAAATGAAAAGAGAAATTATTTAACTTGACAAAAGTTTACTGTAGGATAGTATAGCCACAACAGATTCTCTTGGATACATTTTGTTTCCCAGTACTGCTCAGTATCTTATTTTCTTTTCTTCAATTTCCAGTTTCTGGTTCAGGAGATACTCCAGAATTAGGGTAGTATTTGCAACAGTGACACATGGCAGCTGTGTAACTCTTTACAATAGGAAACAGTTATTCATCCAAACATCACCAGGCCATCTACAGAGGAGACATGTGTAATAATAGTGGCTAATTCACATATTCATTCAGCATTAAAATTGGGCCAGGGAGAAACAAAAGGTGCCCCAGGAATTATTGGGTGCCAAATATAGACTTGTCTTTCTCCAGTAGCCCTCCCTCTGCCTAGGGATTAACTCTGGGATTAGAGTCACTTACTTCTGTCAGGAAGGTGATGCTTTTCTTTCCAGCTGCTCTCTTGGCACAAGGAGCCAGAAGTTCCTGAGACTCTTACCGGGTCCATTAGTACAAGTGCTCCCTCTTTGGGAACCAAGACTTCTAGACACATAAAACCTAGAGTTGTGAGGAATTAGAATCACAAATTCACCACGTACGTCACTGAAAGTGACAGCAAGTGGGTCCATCCTATTTTCATCTCTTGGTTCTTAGACCTGACTTATGTGTTCTATCTAGTGCAGAGACAGGATCATATATATAATTGTCTGAAATACTCTCGTAGCTCCCCTTCTTCCACACTTACCCCCTACAATCTATTCTCCATAGAGCAGCTGGAATGATTCTGAGGAATGTAATGCATTCCTTTGCTCAGAGTTCTCCAATGATTTCCCATTTCACTCAGAATAAAAATCCAAAGTCCTTATAATGGCTTTCAAGGATCTATATAACCTCTGTCTTTTTTTTTTTTTTTTTTTCAACCTCGTCTCAGGACTCTTCTGCCTACCCTGCTCCACACAGCCTCTGTGCTCTTCCTCAAACACCCAAACATGCCAGGTACACTTCAACAACCTAAGGGCATTTGCACATGCTGTTGCTTCTTTCAGACCACTCTTGTGTTAGTTAGAGTAACCTAGACTAGAATGAAATAACAAATATCCCAAACAATCTCAGGATTAAAGCAACAAAGTTTGTGGTTTGGCTATGGGTTCTGGTCCATGCCATTCTGATCAAGATAAAACCTGATTAAACCTCTTCTATCTGGAAGAGCACATGCCAAACCATGCCCTGGCCCTTAAAGCCCTTCACACCTCTGCTTGCATTTCATTGGCCATATGATTTATATTCAGGGGATAGGAATGCAATTTTCCATGTGGCCAGAAGGAGGCAGACAGGAACATCAGTGAGCAGTCCTATAGACGACTCTTGCCACGTAGGCCTAATGTTTCTCTATATATACCCTCCCCTTTAAATCTCTGCTCAGATGTCACATTCTCAGTGGCTCCTTGCCCAACCACTCTGTGAAACTACAATAGTAGCACCCACCCCATTCCTTTCCTTTATTTTTCTCCAAAAACACTTCTCTCTGTCTCTGTTCATTTCTGTCTCTCCTTGTCTCTTTTTTTCTCTTTCAAACACACACATACACACACACACACATACAAATTACGTATTTATTTTATTCAATTCCTGCCTCCTCTCTCTGGAATGCAAGTTCTATGTGAGTAGGGAATTTTGTCTGATTTGTTCACTGTTATATCCCTAACCCCTAAAGCAGAGCAATCTCTCAATATTTACTGAAGAAATAGTACCCATTTGCATTCCTACTCTGGTTTATTCAATGGTTGTCACTTGTGTCCAAATTTATTCAGATCTAATGCAACTGATGAGATTTCTTCAGACCTATTTTAACTGATGAGATTAAGGACAAAAATAAAAATGCAGTAGCAGCCCATGTTTTGTGTCCCTTTGATATCAGAGACTTCATATATGATTCTATCTTGGGGAGGATGTGAGAAAGAGTCAAAATACCAACAGGTAAGAAACATTATTTTTCTAAGATGTACTGAACTGTGTCTTTACTAGTTCTTATATGTAAGCCAGTATTTTCTGACATACAAAGTACTGATATCTAATGTAAAGTTAAGGAGCTCTAGTGGCACTGTGGCTGTACCATTGGGCTGCTAACCAAAAGGTTGGTGGTTCAAACCCACCAGCTGCTCTACAGAAAAAGATGAGGCAGTCTGCTTCCATAAGGATTTACAGCCTTGGAAATCCAATGGGGGTCACTATGTGTTGGAATCTACTCAATGGCAGTGAATTTGTCTTTTTTTTTTTTTTTTTAGTTAAGGAGCTCTGCTGGTGTAGTGGGTAAAGCATTTGGCTGCTAACCAAAACATTGGTGGTCCACCAGCGACTCTGTGGGAGAAAGATGAGGCACTCTAATTCCATAAAGATATACAGCCTTGGAAACCCTGTGAGGCAGTTGTACTTTGTCCTATAGGGTCACTATGAGTAGGAATTGACTTGACGGCAATGGATTTGGTTTGGGTTTAATGCAAAGTTATTTTTAATTAAATGTGAATGTTATTAAAATGCATTAAGGGAATCACACAGTAGAAAGACAATTTTAAGAATGTTAAAATTGTTATTAACCACAGTCATAGTTTAGTACACAACTTACCATGCTAACTATGGGCAGTACTGACGTTAAGTTACTTGCTCACATTTTCTCCTGTCCTATTTTCTCTACATGTGATAAAAGAAAGATGGAAAGAAGTCTGAAATGAAAAATCCAAGATGCCAATATCTGCATTATGAAAATATTTCTTTTACAAAGCTCCCTGCTTTATGATGATTATTAGGACATTATAAAACAAAACAAAACAAAACAAAAAACATTAATATTAGTACCTTAGGTATGTGCATCAAACAGTAGAGTTACTCAGGAATTCAGATTTGATTACTAATTAGGTCAGTAATTTGGAGTAAATTTTTGGATCTTCATTTTCTCACTTAAAAAATGTAACAATTATAATGGCCAACCCATGCAGAATCTCTTGCGAATTAATGGTTACAACATTCCTAAGGTTAATTTGACACTGCATCCAGTTGGTTACTTCTGTAGTTTTCCACAGGTTAGGACTGGCCTGCATCCTGTTTGATGCCTCTTTCCAGCACTCACAGCAGGACTTGCATAGGTGAGACCCCTTGGTGACTGACTGGTGACCTGATTTGAAGATACACTCACATCACACACTGAAGACTGTGTAGGTTTCTTCATCTCTAACACAATCAGCTGCATTGTGAAAAAAGTGATTTCAAGATTACTGTAAGAAAAGTATATTTCCAATGTAATATTGCCTTTGTTTTATTAGGATATGTACCATAAGGGTGCATATAATCAAACTTCATTATAAGTGTATACCACCTATCTGAGAGAAATGACTGGTAAGGGGTTATGTTACGAGCTGGCTCAATTGCCTGCTATGAACTATAAATGAGCATCACTGGTGTCATTCCTAGACTGAGAAGAATAATTGAAAATGAAAATTTTCATAGGAAATGAAAGGAAAATTATATTTTAGAAGAGTGTTATGAGGTTGTATCAGTTAGAAATCAATTAGTTATACATGAGAGATAACCAAATACAAATTGGCTTAGAGAAAAAAAATGGAGGGTTTTGTGTACGTGTGTCTGTGTCTATAATTGGTAAATTCCAAGGGTCTTGGTTTCAGGTGGGGCTTCATCCAGAAGCTCATCACTATCAAGGACTTTGTTACACGCCTTTACCCATTGCAAAAAAAAAGTCATGGGGACGGCATCCTCCAACTTCCTCTAACTTCACAAGAGGGAGAGGAAATCAGGACCAGCAGCCCACGGCTGGTTACTACGAGGCAGACCTCAGACATGCTGCCACCCTCTAACCTTTTACCAATTTGACATCAACTGTCCCTCCCACTCTACTTCTCTGCTGGGTTCGAGAATTCGTTGCAGTGGCCACACAGAACTCACAGACAGTACTCATGATTGTGGGATTTATTATGGGAGTAAGTGGTTATAATTCAGGTTCAGGAACCCTCACTACATAATTCTTCAGTCAAGACAGCCTCCCCTTGGCCATGCTCTCAGGCATACCTCTCTTTGGCTCTTGGCCTCTCAGAGGCCTGGCTTCTGCCCTGCTCAGCAAGAGTTACAAAGCACTTTCAGCTCTGCCAATAGGTGCACCCCACTCCATCAGCAAGCCTCCTGCCCAAAGGCACTCAGCTTTCTTGCTCTTTGGCCCACGAGCCCAAAGCTCTGTTTCATGCCTGTCTCTTGGTTCTGCTGCTGCCACCATCTCTGCACCCAAACTCTCTGTTTTTGTCTCTGTTTCACATGTCCAAGGAAATACTCCATTCCTGGCTGCACTCAGTTTTAAGGTAATGAGAGTCCCCCTTCTGTCTCTGACCGGGCTCATTTCAAGCCTAGGAGGATGACAAACCTGACCGATTCCCACATTAGGGTTCCATACACCTTATTTCCATGGTCCTGCCCCCCCCCCAGGGTGCCACGTACCTTATTTATATTACTAACAAGCCATCCAGTCCCTTGGTGGGCCACAAGCACCTTACATTTGCATAGTTCCACCCAGTAACCTGGTAGGAGTCACAAAGAACACAGCTGAAAGTGCCATATCATGTAATTCCTTGTTCCATACCCATGTTCTTCTCTTCGCCTGAATATCCTTGTAGCAATCATTTGTAATTTCTTTTATTTGTTTATCTTCCATTCTCCCTTCCTAATCAGAATCCAATTTGTTCTTCCTCCTCTGTTTAATCTTAGTAAGAAGGTAATTCCAGGCAACTTTCTAATCTCCTTTGAAACTGAGAATAAAAGTTTTTATGTCTCCGTGGGCTCTCCCCTTCCCCAGACCTCAGGTCATGACTTCAGCTTCATCAGGTAGATGCTGTCTTGTGGGACCTTGAGTTCTGAGCAAGTTCCATAATGACGAAAGGAGCAGGGTGAGGCTATATCAGAATCTTCCTGCTAAGCAATATTTGCTATGCATCCCTGCTCTGCAATGTAGACTTTGCCCCTGCTGACTGTCAAGCCATGTCCTCCAAACCTATTGCCTCGGAAACCCAAGGAGGGGTCACTATGAGTCAGGTCTGACTCCACGGCACATAACAACAACATAACTAGGTTGCTTAGGTTCTGCTGCTTGACTGAACAGAGTGATGAAGTCATTCTTGGGATACTCATGAGAAGGGGTGCCTCTCCATTTCGTGGCCCACAAGCCCTTATCACACCAGAAGCTCTGGTGATGCAGTGCCTAAAGCATTTGACTGCTGCTAACCAGAAGGTTGGCAGTTCAAAACCACCAGCTGCTCTGCAAAAGGAAAATGGGGTAAACTACTTCATAAAGATTTACTACCTCAGAAACCCAAAGGGGGTTGCTATGAGTCAGAATCAACTCTATGGCAATGATTTTGATTTTCTCTTTTTTTTTTTTTGCTATCACACAACACTACTGATTTACAGTCTGTATTCCACAGCAGACTGAGAGCTCTCTGACAACAGAGATCTTACCTTATGCTTAGCCTAATGTCTAGACAATATTGTTATTGTTAGCTGCTGTGCAATTGACCTCCAATTTATAGTGACCTCAAACCTTATGAATAGCAAAGAAACACTGTTTGGTACATTACCGTGCAACTTTAGGAATAGTCCGTTTAGGCTAAAAGGCTCGCAAAATAGGATTGG
>NW_006921694.1:8057559-8079734 GCF_000298275.1 Orycteropus afer afer | reverse complement strand
CAACGAGATGGATTGATACAGTGGCTGCGATGATGGGCTCGAGTATAGCAGGGATTGTGGGGCTGGTGCGGGATCGGGCAGTGTTTCTTTCTGCTGTGCATGGGGTCGCTATGAGTCGGAAACGACTCGACGGCACTTAACAACAACAACATGCACAACAGGATCAGACCATTGTGATTCACAGGGTTTTTATTGATTAATTGATTTTTATTTCTAAAAAATTTTTTATAATTTTTATCGATTGATTGATTTTTCTGTCTGATCTTTCAGAAGTAGATTGCCAGGTCTTTCCTCCTAGTCTGTCTTAGTATGCACACTCCACTAACACCTGTTCAGCATCATAGTAGCACACAAGCCACCACTGAGCCATCAGGTGATAACTGCACTTGAGGTTCATTGGCTGCAATTGAACCTGGGTCTTCCACATGGAAGACCTGAATTCTACCACTGAACTACCACTACCCCCTAATCCATATCAAATACTTAAACAATCTGTGTTGAATGAATGAATTAATATCTAAGTGGATCTCTTCAGAGAGAAAAGACATGATTTTATTAAACAATTTTTAAATTTAAGGCAGTATATTATCAGGTACAATCTACTTCCGTAGTGATACTGCCTCGGAAACCCAAGGAGGGGTCGCTGAGTCGGTCCGACTCGACAGCACATAACAACAGCAATGACAACAATTATCAGGTACAAATTATAATAGCTCTTTCAAAGTATCAACTGTTGTGAAAATATCTGAGGCTGTTTTGTGAGGAGTTATTACATGTTCTTTAAGGATCTATGTGCCTGTCTGAACTAATCTCGTTACATTCCTGAAATTTAATCTGAAGGTTTCTTCAGGGAAGATTGATCCCTATCCTATACAGGATAAACAGTATTTATTTTGCCACTAGAAAATGCCTCTGATGTTTAGGTTCATGCCTCTTCCTAAATGAAATAAAGCTTCTAAGTCCTCTTGGTTTGGTTTTAGCCTCACACCACTACTCTTCTGGGCCAAGCACTGGCTGTTGGCTCCCCAGTACTGGAAAAGACCTCCTTAGTCATGTGGTGTGTGCAGCCAGATGGCTCCGTGGGAACAAGTCCTGCCATCCTCACATCCAATGCCCCAATGCCCTGCACTTGTGTAAGTACATGCAGGCTCAACCCCTCTCCAGAGGCACAACGACTTCTATCACAGTTATGTGGAGTATACATCATGTACCCCAGAGTGGGGCAAGGCAGAGCCCAAAAAAGCCTGCTGCCATCAGACTCAAATTTGCACACATGTAATTATTATTTTTATTTAAATAGCCTAAATAAGCCACTTGGAGCCTGCCTGGGTGGTGCAAACAGTTAAGTGCTGGGCTACTAACTGAAAGGCTAGCAGTTTAGACACACCCAGAAGTGCCTTGGAAGAGAGGCCTGGTGACCTGCTTTGGAAAGGTCACAGCCATGAAAACCCTGTGCAGCTGTTTTACACTGCAAACATAGGATCGCTGTTAAGTCAGAGCTGATTTCACTCAGCAACTGGTTTGTTTTTTGGTTTAGGGCCTGTCTGCTTTACAAAACCCTGTGAAACACAACATTTGCTAGCCCTAGGTAGGATAAAATTCTGTAGCTGTAAGGACCCCAAGTTGCTATTGGAGTCCTTGGGTGATACAAGTGGTTAACCCACTTGGGTGCTAACCTAAAGGTTGGGGGTTTGAATTTATTCAGAGGTGCCTCAAAAGAAAGCCTTGTCAATCTATTTCCAAAAAAATTCAGCCATTGAAAACAGTTCTACTTTGATACACATGGGGTCGCCATGAGTCAGAATTGATACATGGCAACTAGGTTTTTTTTAAAGGTGCCACTGCCTTTGGAGTTCTGTGTCCCAAAGCCTCCTAAACATGAATGCCACAAAATGTCCCCTCCTTTTTCCTCTTCCCTAGGCTTTCTCATGCCCTCTTCCCCTACTGGTGACTCACAGTGCCACTTTCCTCTGGAACACCTCCTGCTGTGGGGGACCACCCCCGCATGCTATTGTCAATGTGTCAGCACAAATAAATAGCTTGCTGTGCAATGGCTGCTATTGCAGTCTACTAGCTCATACTTGTATCTTTATCCTTGATCAGCCCCAAATGTTCTCAAACTCACCACACCCTTTTTTTGCTGAACAATTCTAGCCCCAAACCATTAGTTGGGGCACAGTAAGGTGGGGATGGGTTCCCAGAGCAGGTGGAGCACATGAGTGGAGTGGGGAGGATGTCGCCACAGAGGAGCGACCTGCATGGGGCGTCAGAACCTGAGCGAGATAAGGAGGGTGTCCCCTCAGGGGCAAAGGTGGAAGAGCAGATGGGAGATTAGTTACATACAGAGGGCCTGATAAAATAAGTAAACATATTAAGCATAATGGAAATGAGATTCCTCATTGCCAGGAAATAGAGTTTTCTAACTAAATGGAGAGACATATTGTGTTAATGGATTGGAAGGTTCAATATAGTAAAGATTTCAACTCTCCTAAACTGACATACATGTTTAACATAATTCCTGCCAAAATTCTAGTAAGATTTTTTTTTTGAAGGTATAGACAGGATTATTTTTAAATTCATATGGAAAGGCAAAGGAACTAGAATTGTGAAAATGATTTTGAGAAAGCAAGAATTATTATACAGCTGCAATAATCAAAATTGTGGAATTGGTGACGAGATAGACATATGGATGGATGGAATAAAGCAGAGAATCCAGAAATAATCTCACATAAATGTACAAAATAGGCAATAATGATAATGTCTTGACCTAACCCTTACAGTGTATATAAAAATTAGCTCAAAATGGAACATGGATTCAAATGTAAAACATAAACTTAAAAACTTTAAGTGAGAAAAAATATAGGTATCTTCAGAACCTAAAGTTGATAGCTGTTTGTGGTTATTTCTTCTCCTTTTGAGAAAATGTAGGTCCTGAAAGCTTTCCTGCATCCATGTCATTAGTCTCCTCTACTTTGAGGAGGCAGCTTCTCCCCAGTCATACTGTGACTGCTTTCCAACCTGAGGGACTCATCACCCAGCACTATATCGGACAATGTTTTACTGCTATTCATAAGGATTTCAGTGGCTTTTTTTTTTTTTTTTTCAGAAGTGGATTTGGCCACGTTCTTCTTCTTAACCTGTCTTAGTCTGGAAGCTTTGCTGAAACCTGTCCACCATGGGTGACCCTGCTCTTATTTGAAATACAGTGGCATAGCTTTCAGCATCACAGCAACATGCAAGACACCACAGTATAATAAACTGACAGACGAGTGGTGGTTCCAACTGAGAGTGACCTTCTACCCAACAGAATGAAACAATGCTCAGTCCTAGACCATCCTCACAATCGTTGCTGTTTGAACACGTTGCTGCAGCCACCGCATCCACCCATCTTGTTGAGTCTTCCTCTTTTTCACTGATGTCCTTTTTACCAAGCATGGTGTCCTTCTCCAGAGACTGGTCTCTCCTGATAATATATTTAAAGTATGTGAGATTAAGTCTTACCATCCTCAGTTGTAAGAAGCATTGTGGTTGTACTTCTACCAAGATTGATTTATTCGTTCTTCTAGCAATCCATGGTATATTCAACATTCTTTGATAACACTGTAGTTCAAATGCATCAACTCTACTTTGGTCTTACTTATTCATTGCCCAGCTTTTACATGCATGTGAAGTGATTCATGGTATTGAAAATACCATGGCTTGGGTCACATGCACTTTAATCCTCAAAGTGATGTCTTTGCTTTTGAACACTTTAAAGAGGTCTTTTGCAGCTGATTCACCAATGCAACGCATCCTTTGATTTCTTTGTTGCCGTTTCTATGGGTGTTGATTGTGGATCTAAGTAAAATTAAATCCTTACTGCCCATCGATGGATGAATGGATAAACAAACTATGGTATATAGTTTGTATAGTATTCCACACAATGGAATAGTATACAATATTAAAGAAAAATGAAAAGTCCACGAAATACCTCATAACATGGATGAACCTGAAGGACATGCTGAATGAAATAGTCAATTGCAAATGGACAAATACTGAAAAAAAAAACCTCACAAATATGGTATGAGTTCACTATTATAAAAAAAGTCAAGGAAAGGTTTACATACAGAAAGAAACATTCTTTGATGGTTACCAGGGATAAGAGGGGAAGGGAGGGCAAATCACTAACAAGATTATAGACACATTGTAATTTGGTTGAGGGGAAAGGCAATATACAATGAGAGGATGATCAACACAATGTCACTAAGGCAGAGCAAGACAGGGAGAAGTGGACAGTTAGAGACAGCAAAGGGAAATACTATTGAATATACAATCCTATAGTATCAGTGATAATAAACAATGATCTAAGAATGGATCCACGACTCATTTGTCAGTACGTTGTACTGTGGTGGCTTCCGTGTTGCTGTGAGGCTGCAGGCTATGCCACTGGTATTTCAAATAAAAGCAGGGTCACCCCTGGTGGACAGGTGTCAGCAGAGCTTCCAGACTACCACAGACAGAGAAGAAGGACGTGGCCATCCACTTCTCAAAGAACTGGCCAATAAAAACTTTATGAATAGCAGTAAAACACTGTCTTATATATTGCTAGAAACTTTATGAATAGCCCTGAAACATTGTCTGGTACAGTGCTAGAAGATGAGCCCCTCAGGTTGGAAGGTACTCAAAATATGACTGGGGAAGAGCTGCCTCCTCAAGGTAGAGTCAGCATTAATGATGTGGATGGAGTAAAGCTTTTAGGATTTCCATCTGCTGATGGGGCACGATTTAAAATGGGGAGAAACAGCTGCAAGTATCCATTAATAATTAGGACATGTGATGTAAGAAGTATGAATCTAAGAAAATTAGAAATTTTCAAAAATCATATGGAACAAATAAAGATTGATATCCTAGGCATTAGTGAGTTGAAATGGACTCGTTTTGGTCATTTTGAATCAGGCAATCATATGGTCTACTCTGCCAGGAATGACAAATTGAAGAGGAGCTCTGGTGGCATAGTGCCTAAGGCATTGGACTGCTAATCAGAAGCCTGGCAGTTCAAACCCACCAGTCACTCCTTGGAAGGAAGATAGGGCAATCTACCTCTGTAGACATACTGCCTCAGAAACCCAAGGAGGGGTCATTATGAGTCACAATCGACTCATCAGCAGTGAGAGAGTTTGGTGTTACATTCATCAAAAATAATGTTTCAGGATCTATCCTGAAGTACAATGCTGTCAGTGATAGGGTAATATCCATATGCCTACAAAGAAGATCAGTTAATACTACTATTATTCAAATTTATGTACCAATCACTAAAACCAAAGATGAAGAAATTGAAGATTTTTACCAATTTCTGCAGTCTGAAATTGACCAAACATGCCATCAAGACATAATGATTATTACTGGCGATTGGAATCAAAAGTAGGAAACAAAGAATCATCAGTAGTTACAAAATATGGCCTTGGTGATAGAAATGATGCTGGATATCGCATGTTAGAATTTTGCTAGAGCAATGACTTATTCATTACAAATATCTTTTTTCAACAACATAAATGGTGGCTACACACAGGGACCTCACCAGATGGAATACACAGAAATCAGATTGACCACATCTGTGGAAAGAGGCAATGGAGAAGCTCAGTATCTTCAGCCAAACAAGGCCAGCAGCTGACTGTGGAATAGATCATCAATTGCTCACATGCAAGTTCAAGTTGAAGTTGAAGAAAATTTAAAAAGTCCAGAATAGCCAAAATATGGTCTTGATTACATCCCACCTGAATTTATAGACCACTTGAAGAACAGATTTCATGTGATGAATACCAATTACCCAAAACCAGACGATTTGTGGGATGACATTAAGAACTTCACATGTTAAGAAAGCAAATGGTCATTAAAAAGACAGTAAAGGATGAAAAGACCAAAATGGATGCCAGAAGAGAGTCTGAAACTTGCTCTTGAATGGAGAGTTATCTAAAGCCAATGGAAGAAATGATGAGATAGAATTGCTGAACAGAACATTTCAAAGGGCAGCTTGAAAAGACAAAGTAAAGTATTATAATGAAATATGCGAGTACCGGGAGTTAGAAAACTGAAAGGGAAGAACACACTTGGGATTTCTCAAGCTAAAAGAACTGAAAAAAAATTCAAGCTTTGAGTTGCAATAATGGATTCCACAGGCAAAATCACATGTCATATTATGCTGGGCAAATCTGCTGCAAAAGATCTCTTTAAAGTGCTGAAGAGCAAAGATGTCTCTTTGAAGACTAAGGTGCTCCTAACCCAAGCCATGGTATTTTCAATAGCCTCATATGCATGTGAAAGCTGGACAGTGAATAAAGAAGACCAAAGAAGAGCTGATGCTTTTGAGTTGTGGTGTTGGTGAAGAATACTGAAAGTACTATGGACTGCCAGAAAAATGAACAAACCTGTCCTGGAAAAAGTGCAGCCAGAATACTCCTTGGAAGTGAGAATGGCCAGACTTCATCTCACCAACTTTGGGCATGTTGTTAGAAGGGACCATTCCCTGGAGATGGATATCTGGCTTGGTAAAGTGGAGGTTCAACAAAAAGAAGGCCCTCAATGAGGTTGATTGACACAGTGGCTGCAATGATGGGCTCAAATATAACAAGGATTATGAGGCTGGCCCAAGACAGGGCAGTGTATGATTCTGTTGTACATAGGGTTTCTGTGAGTCAGAGCCGACTCCATGGCCCTAACAACAACAACAACAACTATGGGCAAAATATTGAATGATGCAGGAAGCATCAAAAGAAGATGGAAGGAATACACAGAGTCAATGTACCAAAAATAATTGGTCAGTGTTCAATTTTTACAGGAGGTAGCATACGATCAAGAACCAATGGTATTGAAGGAAGAAATTGAAGCTTCACTGAAGCAATTAGCAAAAAACAAGGCTCCAGGAGTTGGTGGAATACCTATTGAGATGTTTCAACAAATGCATGCAACACTTGAGGTGCTTACTCATTTATGCCAAGAAATTTGGAAGACAGCTACCTGGCTGACTGACTGGAAGAGATTGATATTTGTGCCCATTCCAAAGAGAGGTGATTCAACAGAATGGGGAAATTATTGAACAATTTCACTAATATCACACCCAAGTAAAATTTGGCTGAAGATAATCTAAAAATGGTTGCAGCAGTATATTGACAGAGAGCTTCCAGAAATTCAAGCTGAATTCAGAAGAGGATGTGTAATGAGGGATATCATTTAAAAGTCCACAAGAGCCAAAACATAGCCTTGATTATATCCCATCTGAATTTATAGACCATCTGAAGAACAGATTTGATGTGTTGAATACCAATTACCGAAAACCAGATGATTTTTGGAATGACATTAAGAACTTCATATGGTAAGAAAGCAAATGGTCATTAAAAAGACAGGAAAGGATAAAAGACCAATATGGATGTCAGAAAAGACTCTGAAACTTGCTCTTGAATAGAGAGTATCTAAAGCAAATGGAAGAAATGATGAGATAGAAGAGCTGAACAGAAGATTGGCAGAAGGATCTTGGCTGAAAGCAAAGAATACCAGAAAGATGTTTACCTGTGTTTTACTGACTATGCAAAAGTATTTGATTATGTGGATCATAACAAATTATGGATAACATTGCAAAGAATGGGAATTCCAGAACACTTAATTGTGCTCATGCCAAAACTGCATAGATCAAGAGGCTGTTGTTCGAGCAGAACAAGGGGATATTGCATATTTTAAAAAGCAGGAAGTGTATGCATCAAGATTGTATCCTTTCACCATATTTATTCAATCTGTATGCTGAGCAAATAATCTGAGAACCTGGACTATATGAAGAAGAAAGTGGCATCAGGATTGGGGGAAGACTCATTAACATCCTGTGATGTGTAGATGATACAACCTTGCTTGCTGAAAGTGAAGATGCTTTGATGAAGACCAAAGACTACGGTTTTCAGTATGGATTACATCTCAACATTAAGAAAACAAAAATCCTCACAACTGGACCAATAAGCAACATCACAATAAATGGAGAAAAGATGGAAGTTGTCAAAGATTGCATTTTCCTTGGATCCACAATGAACACCCATAGAAGAAACAATTAAGAAATCAGATGACATATTGCACTGGGCAAATCTGCTGCAAAACTGAACAGATATGGGTGGGTGAATGGGACTACATCCAAGATCATAAATAGGGTTGGCGGGGGATATATCTACATACATATTTGCATGTGCTCTAAATATATCCATGTATATAGTAGAGTATTCAGAGAGTAAAGTTATGGAAACTTCTTAGCATAAAAAAATATCATGAGGTAATAAATCACTGAGCTTGCAGGCTTAAGACACCATTCTCGGAGGACAGCTAATTGGTAGAACACCTTACAGAGACAATGTTCTACATCCTACTGTGATGAGCAGTGGCCAGGGTTTTAAACCCTAGCAAGCGATCATCTAATATGCAACTTTTTGTATCTCTCTGTAGGAAGCAAAAAAGAATGAAGAAAATCAGAGATGAATAGAAACAAATACTCCAGAGGTCTAATGGACCATGTGAACCTCAGTGTCTTCCACCCTGAGACCAGAACTTGATAGTGCCCAGGTACCACTGCCCACCACTCTGAAAGGGATTACCATAGAAGGTCCTGGAAACAGTGGCAGAAAAATGTGGAACAAAACTCAAAATCATTAAAAAAAAAAAAAAAGATAAGACTTCCTAGTTTGATAGAGACTGGTGGAATCTCCCTAGGCTGTGGCCCTTAGTCGCCGCTCACGTCTGGAACAGAACTCAGCTCAGTGGCTCAGATTTTCAGCGAAGCAACAGACAGGTGTTTAACATGAACAATAACACTAGAGAGGTATTCAGTCCTTCAAACAATTGGTCATATGAGATCAAAAGAGCTGTTTCTTGCCCAGGGATAAAACTCAGAAGGCAGGAAGGTATAGGAAAGAAGGACAAAGGGAAATGGGAAATATAAGGAGGAAGTGGGAAAAATGATATTACTTTGTGGGGATTGCAATCAGTATCACAAAACAAAATGTGTATAACTTGTAGAATGGAAAATCAATTTGTTCTGTAAATTTTCACTCAAATCACAATAAAAGTAAACAAACAAACAAACAAACAAACCTAAAAACTTTAAGCTTAAAGCCCTCTTCCCAAAATGAAATCCTTGATAACTTCAATCCTTTCTGTTTATCGTGATGTGGCTTATTGGTGAAGATTTTTTTCTTTATGTTGAGGTGTAATCCATATTGAAAGCTGTAGTCTTTGATTTTTGCCAGTAAAAATGGTTCAAGTCTTCTTCACTTTCAGCAGCAAGGTTGAATTATCTGCATATTGCAGGTTGTAAGTGAGTCTACCTCCAGTCTTGATGCCACATTTTTCTTCATATAGTCCAGATTCTCAATTTATTTGCTGAGCATACACATTGAATAAATATGCTGAAAGGATACAACACTGATACACACCTTTCCTGATTTTAAGCCACACAGTATCCCCTTGTTCTGCTTGAATGACTGCCTCTTGGTTTCTGTACAGGTTCTTCATGAGCACAATTAAGTGTTCCAGAATTCCCATTCTTCACAATGTTATCCTTAATTTATTATGATCCACACAGTTGAATGCCTTTGCATGTACAATAAAATGCAGGTAAATACAATTCTGGTATTCTCCACTTTCAGCCAATATCCATGTAACATCAGCAATGATATCCCTCTTTACATGTCCTCTTCATCCAACTTGAATTTATGGAAGTTCCCTGTTGATGCACTGTTACAATCATTTTGAATTCTCTTCAACAAAATTTTACTTGTGTGTGTCATTAATAATGTTGTTCTATAATTTCCACATTCTTTTGGATCACTTTTCTTTGGAATAGGCACAAATATGTATCTCTTCCAGTTGGTTAGCCCAGTAGCTCTCTTCCAAATTTCTTGGCATAGATGAGTAAGCACTTCCAGCATTGTATCCATTTGTTGAAACATCTCAACTGGTATCCCATCAATTCCAGGAGCCAATTTTCACCAATGCCTTCAGTACATTTTGAACTTCACTACCGTCAGTTCTTGATCATATGCTACCTCCTGAAATAGTTGAACATTGAGCTTTTTTTTTTTTTTTTTTTTGGTTGCGTGACTCTATGTATTGCTTTCATCTTCTTTTTGATGATTCCTGTGTCATTCAATATTTTGCCCACAGAATCCTTCAATAGTACAAGCCAAGGGTTGAATTTTTTTCTTCAGTTCTTTCAGCTTGAAAAATGCAAGTATGTACTTCTTTTTTAGTTTTCTAACTGCATTTCCATTCATATTTTATTATAAAATTTTCTTTTGTCTTCTTGAGCTGCCCATTTATATCTTCCATTCAGCTCTTTTGCTTTACCATTTCCTCAATTTGCATTAGTGACTCTACGTTCAAAAGCAAGTTTCAGATTCTCTCCTGATATCCATTTTGGTCTTTTCTTTCTTTCCTGTATTTTCAATGACTGTTTCTTCCTTTATGTATGGTGTCCTTTATGTCATTCCATAACTCCTCTGGTGATTACTGTCCAATGTGTCAAATAAACTCTTGAGATGGTCTCTAAATTCAGGTAAAATATACTCAAGATGATACTTTGGCTTTCATGGATCTGTTTTAATTTTCTTCATCTTCAACTCGAACTTACATATGAACTAATCATGGTCTGTTCCACAGTCAGCCCTTGTTCTGGCTGATGATGCAGAGGTTTTCCATTGTCTCTTTCCACTGATATAGTGAATTTGATTTCTTTGTACTCCATCCAGTGAGGCCCACATGTATAGTTGCCATTTATGTTGTTGAAAAAAGGTATTTGCAATGAATAAGTCATTGGTCTTGTAAAATTCTATCATATATCTCCAGTGTCATTTCTGTCTCTGAATCCATATTTTCCAGCTACCAATCCTTCATCTTTGCTTCCAACTCTCACATTCCAATCACCAGTAACTATTAATGCATCTTAATTGTATGTTTGATCAATTTCACACTGCAGCAGTTGGTAAAGATCTTTTTTAATCTTTGGCATGTGTAATTGGTGCCCAAATTTGAATAACAGGTGTATTAGCTGGTCTTCCTTGTAGAGGTATGGATATTATCCTATCACTGACAGTGTTGTACTTTAAGATAGATCTTGAAATCTTCTTTTGGCTTCCCTTCCTCTTCAATTTGTTATTCATAGCATAGTAGACAATATGAGTGTCTAATTCAAAATGGCCAATAGCAGTCCATTTCCACTCACTAATGTCTAGAATAGGGAGCTCTGGTAGCATAGTGGCTAAGACACTTGCCTGCTAACCAGACGGCTGGTGGTTCAAACCCACCAGCCACTCCTCGGAAGGAAGGTTGGGCAATCCTACTTCCGTAGTGATACTGCCTCGGAAACCCAAGGAGGGGTCGCTATGAGTCGGGGCCGACTCGACGGCACATAACAACAACAACAACAATGTCTAGAATATCGATCTTTACGTATTCCATTTCATTTTTGACAACTTCCAATTTTCTTAGGTTCATACTTCATACATTGCACATTCTGATTATTAATGGATGCTTGCAGTGATTTCTTCTCATTTTGTCATCCAACATCATTAAGGTCAGCTCTTCACTCTCGTATCTTGATTGTCTTCCAACCTAAGGGTCTCATCTTTTAGCACCATATTAGACAGTGTCCCACTGGTATTCATAAGGTTTTCACTGGATGATTATTTTAGAAATAGATAACTAGGTCCTTATTCCTAGGTTATATTAGTCTGGAAATGCCACGAGACCTGTCCAATATGGGTGACCCTGCTGGTGTTTGAAATACTAGTGGCATAGCTTCCGGTATCACAGCAACATGCAAGTCGCCACCATATGACAAACTGATAGATAAGTGGTGGACAAATAAACTGCTTATTCTCAAATTCCCATCAGAGAGTCTGCTTCTGGGGAAGCAGTATGTTTGCATTTCAGTTTAGTTAAGCATTTTTTTTTTCCTATCCCTCTCCTTGTATTCTGTGTAGCTTATTGACAGTTTCCACAAAGCCCACCCACTATACTGTGACTCAAGACAAACATTCATTTCTTCATCTATAGAATGAGGGGGTTAGACTGTCTAGTTTCCTTCCCAAGCTAACATTCTGAAGATGTTCTCAGTATCCTAGTGATTATGGAACTTCCCACACTCTCTTTCCCTCAGCTCTCCTGCTCTTGTGCATGACCTATTCAAATCAAGCTGGCTTCATATTCTGCTCATCTTCAAAAGATGTCTCTAAACGTAATGAAAAATGGTAGCCTTTTCTTCAAACATAATAGCAAATATCCTTGAGATAAGAGATAAATGGTTTTAGCAAATGTTCACACGTGCAGATGACATTTTCATTATGAGAGGGAGAAAGAGACCATTCAGAAAAACACAAAAATAGTAGTTTCAGGTAGAGGCTATCAAAATGAAAGCCTAAGTAAAACCAAGAAAAGATATGAAACCATAATCAAAAAACATCTAAACAGGTGATAATAAATATAAGAAAATACAACAATGAATTTGTGTACTGTGTCCGCTTATTGGTCAAACATCCATATGTATGTATATATATATATATATATATATATATATATATTTGTTGTTGTTGTTGTTATGTGCCGTCGAGTAGGCCCCGACTCATAGCGACCCCTCCTTGGGTTTCCGAGGCAGTATCACTACGGAAGTAGGATTGCCCAACCTTCCTTCCGAGGAGTGGCTGGTGGGTTTGAACCGCCAGCCGTCTGGTTAGCAGGCAAGTGTCTTAGCCACTATGCTACCAGAGCTCCCATATATATATATACACATGCTGCCCCTTACTTTGGAAACCTACCCTCTTATAGCTATGCTTAAAATATTTTTTTAAATGTTCCTCAAATTTATAAGATATCAAGTTCACAGGAGTACCAGTAATTCCATACAGTATCTAATAAATAGAGTGGTAGCTTTAGTCACTGATTTTAAGCCAAACAATACAATCCAGCTTAAATACAAACTTTATTTCCAATAATTTTAGAAATTTCTTAAAATATTAATAAATAAAATTCATTCATATAATTGTCAGTTCTTACTGCATAACAACTACCTCAAAATTTCTGTGACAATAAATAGTTATGTCTCATTCACGAGTCTGTATGTCTGCTGGCTGTGCTTCACGCTGCAAGCTTGCAGGCCGGCTAGGATGCTGACAGTATGTGTGTTCATTCTGACCCAGATTCTGATGGGATGCCAGCTAGTCAAGCTTGCAATCTTCTCACTGCAGAGGTAGATGTTCCTGAGAACACCAGAAATGTGGTGACTCTTAAGTAAACTGCTTGATCTCAAATTCTTGTCAGCAACAACTTTAGTTACATTTCTGTTCAGGTAAATTTCCCGCTCCCCTCCCCCATCCCTCTCCTTTCATTCCATGCTTCTTGTTTTCAGTTCTCTAGACCTAAGGAGAGGCTTGGAACTGATACACTGTCACCTCCCACAGTCCATTCCAAAGACAGTCACGTGGCCATGTGCAACAACAATAAGATAGGAAAGATATAACTCGATTTCTTGTGTAATTATAGAAACATAAATAACAACCTTCCAGGGACTAGGTCAGCTACATAGGGATGAAAAAGCACCACCAATTTGTTGGAGTCAGTTAGGTTTCTTTGTAAGGGGCTTTGGACAGTCAGAATCCCTGGGTTGTACCCTGATGCTCCCACTACCTTAGCTGCCCCTATTATTTTAGCCATATATTGGCACGTTGCTTCATCTTTCCAGTCTTCCATTTCCTCATCCCTCCTCTCCCAGGTGTAACCTAACAATGTTGTTGTTGTTGTTGTTTAGTGCTGTTGAGTGGGATCTGATGTATAGTGACCCTATGTACAACAGAACCAAATACTGCTCAGTCGTGTGCCATCTTTACAGTCCTTGCTATATTCAAGCCCATCATCACAGCCACTGTGTCAGTCTGCCTCATTGAGTGTCTTTCCCTTTTTCACTTTCCAAGCATGTTATCCTTCTCCAGGGAATGGTCCCTTCTGATAACATGACCAAAGTAGTTGAGACAGTCTGGCCATTCTCACTTCCAAAGAGCATCCCAGCTGCACCTCTTCCAGGATAGATTTGTTCATTCTTCTGGTCTATGAATATGACATCTCTAAATATAGAACATGATAGAAGTTTTCTGGTATCACTGTTTCCCTAATGGAAACTGCTTTAATAGTCACTGATTTCAACTCCAGCTTTTATAAGCTTAAGACTAAGTATGAAAAACTCTAATTTACTATTCTGGATTTTGTCTCCCACCAAGAAGAGATTCTCTTAGAGTTCACTGGGACTATTAGTAAGTGGGTGACAGATTTGAATCTTAAATTCTCTAGATAGAAACCAAAGGTTGCCTTCCCTTGTTGGATGTCTCTGACACTCCTTCAGATATCAGCATTTTATTTGTTTGTACACCAAGGGGGTCATTTCTGAATAAAATGATCAATAATAAACGGTTCTGTAGAACCACTATATCCTAAGAATCAGAAGATGGATTTTGAACTGTAGTTGCACAGTGAGTGTCAGCTCTGCCAAGAAGGCAACAGTCAGAGGAGACTTTCAAGTATCCTAAAACTGCTTCTAAAGGAAATGGTTTCTTGGATGTGGAAACTTTCTGGATAGCATTTAACTAATCAATTCTTAACTCCCCCTTGTCTGTCAAGTTCTTCACCTGAATGGTTATTTATTCAGCAAATATCTGTATCTATCCAGAGGCACCTAGGAAGAAAGACCTGGAATCTACTTCTAAAAAATCAATCTTTGAAAACCATACAGAGCACTGTTCTACTCTGAGACAGATAGGGTTATCATGGGTCAACTTGAAGGCAACTGGTTTAGTCTTTTATTAATATCACCTCAGCCAAGGTCATGCTATGAGTTTCCCTAAATTATCTCATTTTATTCTCTCAACGGCCCTGTGATACATGTCTGTAACTTCCATTCACAGATAAGAAACCCCTGCTTTGCCCACCTCAGTAGCCCCAAATTTTACTTCCAAAATCTGGGAAATCTCTGTCACCTCCTTGCCCTGGGGCAATATTCCTGACAGCTGGACTTGTACCTCGCCAACGCACCAGATGAGCCTGGCGGCCAGCCGTGAGTGCGTCTCTGGGCCAGGGCCAGCTGCGCACAGATGCCCTTTGGAGCGGGGAGGGCCTGCGGCCGCTCCAAGACCTGGGCGGGAGCCTTCTGTCAGGGGGCTTCTCTCTCCTAGCCTGGACATGGAACTGCCGGCGCCTGCCGAAGTTCAAATGAGCCAGACCATCCAGTCTGCGCACGCCAACTCCCGCGGCGAGCTGAGCGCCGGGCAGTTGCTCAAGTGGATCGACACTGCAGCCTGCCTGGCGGGTAGGAGGGGCGGCGGGGTCCTGAGGCTGTACGGAGAAGGCCCGGGATCCCAAGAGTCATGACAGAGTGGGGGTTGGGGAAGGGTTGGTGGCAGGTGGTGTCCGGGATGTCAGGCGGACGGTCGGGGATAAGGGAGGCGCGCTGGAATGTGGGGGTGGAGCATGACAGGAGTCCGGGATGGTGGGGGATGCGGGATGGCAGCAGGAGTGGAAAGAGCCTTCTGGGAGGAGGGGGATCCAGGATGAAGGTAATCCGGAGCAGAGGCCTGACGCATCGCCCTGTGCCACGCCAGGATTGGGGATTTAGGAGGGGAGGAGAGGAGGATATTTACAGAGAGAAGTTGTAAACCCTGTGCAGCCAAGGAAGGTAATAACAGATAATTCATCCAACAGAATGACCTAGACCCATCTGTAGTTCTCAAACATTTTGATCTTAGGACCCCTTTATACCAATAAATAAGTGAGGATCCCGGTTATTTCTGTTGCTATTTACCACGTTTTAAATGATCAGATATTAATTCATTTAAAAAGAACAAGAATAAACCCATGACATGCTAACTAAAGTAACATATTTTTTATAAAAATATGTTTTCACACAATAAATGAAATGTAGTCAGAGGAGTACTATTGATTTACATTTTTTGCACTCTGTTCAGCTTCTTGTTTAATAGAAGATTGCTCCATTCTCATATTTGCTTCTGCATTCAATTTGTTGCCTGCCATACGCTTGTGAGGAAGACCCTCAAGGAGATAGCTTGGCACAGTGACTGCAACTGTATTCTCAAACATAGCAACAATTGTAATGGTGTAGGACCATTCAATTATCCTGTGCACAGGGTCCCTCTGAGTCGAAACTGACTCCACGGCACCAATACCTTTGTATATTTGTAGTCTCTGGAAAACTCCATTGTACTCTTGTGAGAAAGTGAAAAAGCAAATAGCACTTTAGTATCATGAACCACCACCCATCTGTTAGTTTGTCCTTTGGTGGTAACTTCCATGTTGCTAGGATGTTGTAAGCTACGCCACTGGTATTTCAAATATTAGTAGAACAACAACAACAGGCTAGAGAAAGGCCTGGTGATGTTCTCCTGAAAATGACCCAATGAAAACCTTATGGATCACACCAGAATGTTGTCTGACAGAGTGCTGGAAGATGATCCCTGGAGGCTGGGAGGCCCTACACAAATAGTTTTGACTTCAAAAACTCGCTCAGACTACTGAGAATTTCTGAACTATAGATACCTCCAGGGTTAAAGTTTCCACTTCTGAAAGACAACAGGTTGTAGTATAAATTCGTCATTAATTGAAAGGGTGTATGGGACAGTATTTTTGAGAAGTGGGTCTTATGTGCCCTTTGCTCACCTCTCCCATCTTCAGATCAGTAAGAAAAACAATTTCGTATGCAATTAAATCCCTCCATTCCTCACATCTGCAAAGTTTCCCACAGCTTTCCTGCCTTTATCATGTCTCATTAAGATCGGGTCTTCACACACAACCCACAGCGAACTTTAAATACATAAATCAGAACATGCCACTTCATGAGTTAAAAATCTCTCAGTGCCTTCCCATTACACTGGAATAAGATTCAAACCTTTTACCATTCCTCATAGATGCTACTTGGGGATGAAGACTCATATTCTCCAGTCAGGGACCAGTCAGGTAACAATACATGTGGATGAATTCAGGTTAGGATATCAGGGAGTTGTGGTTACTTGGTAAACTGTAGAGTACTTCACTGATGAACTTATTGTTAACAAAAAATGTAATAACATCATGTTCCCTGGGCAGACACTGTGCTGCGGACCAAGTCACAGGCATGGTTTCTGCCTCTTCTGCAGTTTGTTTGGTATACTCCCCTTCTGATTCCTAAGCCCCAGTAACACCAGTCCTCTGTTATACCCAGACCATACCAAGCTCTTCTCTGCTCAGCACCTTTGCACTTGCTCTTCTCTTTGCCTGCACACTCTTCTCTTGGCCCTTTCCATGCATTACCTCTCATTACATATCATTTCCTCAGAAAACTCTTTCCTGAATGCCTGTTTACATTTGTACACTTTCATCACAGTGCCCTTTCCTATTTCCTTCATAGTACTTAGAACAATGAGTGATTATTTTGCGTATTAATCTGTTCACCTCTATTTTTCTGACTGGCCAATTATTATGTATGATAATGCTCATTAGGATTCTTGATTTTTGATTGACTTCCATACAGTATATCAGTGTTTTTGTTATTCGGTGCCCTTGAGTCATTCCTGACTCACAGTGACCCCATGTGACGGAGTATAACTGTCCCATAGGATTTTCTTGGCTGTAAGCTTTTATGAAAGCAGATCACCAGGTTTTTCTCCCACGGAGCCACTGGGTGGGCTCAAACCATCAACCCTTTTGTTAGAAGCTGAGCACTTAACTGATTGCACCACCAGGCCTCCTTATTCGACTCGACAGCACATAACAACAACAACAACAACAAGTGCTAAATAAAAATCTACAGATTATAAGGATGGGTTGATGGATGCATGAATTGTTGGATGGATGGATGCATTTCTAAGAGGATGCCAGACTGTATAAATCACTTTATAGACTCAGCAATTGTATGATTTAAAGTAAAATCTGTTAACATAAAAATATTAGAGCTAGAATAAGCTTTAAAGATCATTCATTCTAGTCCCTTTATTTTCCAGTTGACAAGAGTTAAGCTTAAATGATAATGAACACACCATGCTCTTCCTAGTGAGTGTCAGTAGAATTTCTAATACCTTGTGTGATAGCTATATGATAACCACCTGCAAAATTCAGTCATATATTTGATGCCAGTCTGTTAGTTTGTTTTCTATTTGTTGATAGGTCTGTTTAGTTCCTGCCTCAATAGTTTTTAACAGGATTTGAGATGTGTTATAATAACATAATAGTGGGAATATGAACAGAAAATTAATTCACATGTAGGAGAAAGGAGCAAGTATAGAAACCATTGAGATTGCAACCAACAACAATGTTTATTGCCAAGGTAACTGAATATGACTATATGACTATTGATGTGATTTTTAAAGTTACCTTGCTCAGTGCTTCTATCCTATAATGGAGAAATAATGGCCCCTTCTATAATTGGCTTAAAATTTTCTTTGGAAACTCAGGTCACAGAAAGATCAGATTGATAATCAATTGTTCTGGACACAAGTAGTTATATTGCTAACGGTATAATATTAAAGAAAACTTTAAGATAAAGTTGGTCCAGGAAACTTGGATCAGGCCTGTGTTGAATATTCTATGGTGAGAAAGAGGCACCATCTGAGCAAGGGACATTGTTTAACCAAGGTGTAACTAAATCCGTGATAGAAAAATGCTGCACCATAGTGTTTTACTTTGTAGCAATAGGAGTAATAGAATAATTTTTTTCTGGCATTTTTTTTTTTTTTTTTTCAATCCAGAGTTCCTCATTGGCCTGTACTTCTGTATAGCCATATTACTGTATTAGATAATGATCACCACCCTGGCCCCAAGGCACCGTTAGATTCTGAAATGTCTCCTCAGTATTGAAAAGAAGATTAAATGTGTTCACTATCCCTGGCATTAAACTTTCTTGCTGGCAGTGAGCTCTGTTGTTTTTCCAATCTCTCAAGACTAGAAGCTTGAAGTCATCTCTGAATCATTCTCCTCCTCCCATGTCCATTTCTTATTTTGAAATATCCTAGAATCACATTTTCCTCTCCATTTGATTTGTTGTGCAAACGGTTTGCTCTCAACTACTAACCTAAGGTTGGTGGTTCTAACCTAGTCAGCGTCTCTGTGGAAGAAAGGCCTGGGGATTTACTTCCAAAAAGATTTCAGCCAAGAAAATCTTATGAAGAAGTTCTACTCTCTAACATATGGTGTGTCCCTGAGTTGGAATGGACCGAACAGCCCCTCACAACAACAATATTAACATACTGTATGAAAGACAATCAAAATCAAGAACCAGAACAAGCTGGCCTGTTGAATTCAGATTATCTAACTGATACACTTATAAAAAGAAAACATTTGAATATAATTCAAATATAATCACATATGTTGTTGTTGTTGTTATGTGCCGTCGAGTAGGACCCAACTCATAGTGACCCCTCCTTGGATTACCGAGGCAGTATCACTACAGAAGTAGATTGCCCATCTTCCTTCCGAGGAATGTAAAAAAGGGAGAACTTAGGGTGCATTAAGTAGTGTTAATGGTGGTAGAATGATTTGGAAAACAATAACGAGAATAAGAGCCCAACCTGAATGTAATCAATGTCACAGAATTGTACATGTAGAAATTAGTGAGATGGTATTAAGTTTTGTTATATGTACATATATACATATATATATATATGGGAGCTCTGGTAGAATAGTGGCTAAGGCACTTGACTGCTAACCAGAAGACTGGCGGTTCAAACCCACCAGCCACTCCTCGGAAGGAAGATGTGGTGATCTACTTCCGTAGTGATACTGCCTCAGAAACCCAAGGAGGGGTCGCTATGAGTTGGGTCTGACTTGATGGCACATAACAACAACAACAACAACAACATATATTCTGTGGAGCATTTCATGTGGTCATCATGAATTGGAATCAACTCAACAAGAGGTTTGGTTTACCGGTTTTATGTATCTCTTTTTCTCTTATGCCCAGAGAAATTTCTGTATGATATGGGATATGATTTCAGGGTGTCCCATACTGCCCCATGCTTAAAATGGTTATGTGGTTTAAATATCTTCAGCTATCAGTTACATGGTATTGATTATGTGTTATGTAGAATATAAATGAGGAGAAGTAACTGACAAAATATTTAAAATTGGCACCCAAGATACTAAAATTGCTATTTAAATAGCTAGATGTGGTGGGTATTGGAATCAAATTCCAAATCTATTGTGTAAACTACAACAGTGACTACACAGTAGAAACATAACTTCTAAAGCAGAATAACTCTTTTTGACCCAGATTATCATGCTATGTGGTCACCAAAAACGCAAATCCATTGTTATCAAGTCCATTTTGACTTATAGTGACCTTATAGGACAGCGTAGAACTGCCCTATAAGGTTTCCAAGGCTGTAATCTGTAGGGAAGCTGAGTGCCACATCTTTCTGCCACGGAGCAGCTGGTGGATTCAAATTGCCAATCTTTCAGTTAGTAGGCAAGTAAGTATTTTAACCACTGCACTACCAGAGCTCCTTTGTGTGGTCACAGTGATGCTATAATGAATGAGAGAATGAGTTACTAAAATAAATTCATATATATTCTACTCCTTTTCACTTATACTGAAATACTAAAATATAATTACTAACAGCATATTTTTACCTATTTTTGAAGCTGAAAAACACGCTGGGGTTTCCTGTGTGACAGCCTCAGTGGATGACATACAGTTTGAGGAGATTGCTAGGTAAGTGGTGCTGCTCCATCACTCTTCTCCTAGGTCTATTGGTTCATTTGTGACATGTATTTGTGGCACCTGAGCTTTTTCATTTGGCATCCATCAGTGATTCGATTTGTCAAAAAAATTTGGTTATGTAGCACCTCAGGCTATTTGACTATTTGACTACTAATCAGAAGGTTGGTAGTTCAAACCCACCAGCAACTCCATGGAAGGAAGACTGGGCAATCTACTTCCATAAAGATTTACCACCTCAGAAACCCAAAGGGGGTTGCTATTAAGTTGGAATCAACTCGATGGCAGTGAGTTAATAAAGCTTGACCCAATGTAAATCAGTGCAAAATAATCATCGACCTTATTTTTAGTAAACATTGTGGATGTAAAATCACAGTCTTAATTTTGCAGAGAAGCAGCTCCCAATATTAGATGCATTTTAGTGTAAGGCATAGCAGTCTTTCTATAAGCTGATTCTTAATGGTTCCTTCCTCTGTAAGAAGAATAATTAATGATAATAAGTATCTCAATGATGGTGAATTTTATCATTAGGTGTTGGGTAGACACTAATTCATCTGAGCAGAGATGATAAATTATGAAAAATGTTTTATGTGTGGAAGTGTGTTTGTGCTTTAGCATCTCTTATTGTAGAAAATTTCAAGATGCACAAACATATTAAACACACACAAAAGTAAAAGGAGTAGACACTCTATCTAAAAGAGCCCATTACCTACCTGTGGGCTCAAGTATAGCAAGGATTGTGAGGGCACCACAGGACCAGACAGTGTTTCATTCTGTTGTACATAGGGTCTGAGTCAGAGTTGACTCACCAGCACCTAACAACAGCAAACCTAGCTACAACGCTAATCTACTCATGGGCACCTTGTTTCAGCAATACCTCTTCCCATTCCTCCACAACTCTGGATTACTTTTAAACCAATCACAGGCATCATCTAGGAATAGTTTGTTTTTATTTCTAAAAGATAAAGGCTCTTTAAAAAATAATAATAACAATCACAATACCATTTTCAGAAATCATCATTCACAGTGATGCAAGTGTGTTTTGATTTTTTTTTTAGTTTAAACAATTGGCTTCTTGAATCAGGACCCCAATACATTGCATTTTGTTGATATGTCTCAAATCTCTTTCAATTTATAATTTTCCCTTCCTTCTTTTGCTTGCAATTTATTTATTAAAGAGACCAAGTCACTTACCATCTTGGAAACCCAATGGGGGTCACTGTAAATCAGAATCGACTCAGTAGCAGTGAGTTTGGGTTTTTTGGTTTATTTAATTTCTTTGATTTTATGTGTGTATCTCTTTGTTCTTTATTTACTTTGTGCTGACTACTTTGGTTCTTAAAGGTATGACTATAACTTATGGTCATTACTTGGTCACAGCCAGCTACCCAGAGGGACCGAGTAGTTGATCCTGCGGGCTTGGGAC
>NW_006921694.1:8055679-8056950 GCF_000298275.1 Orycteropus afer afer | reverse complement strand
ATTTTGGTCAATGACATGAGACAAAGTATATGTGAACTGCTGTATGAAAAGTGAATTTACTCTGTAAATCTTCACCCAAATCCTAATAAAAAAAAAAATGAAGTAGAAATATATTCTTAATAAAAGTTTGAACATTTTCTTCAAAAAAAAAAGGTATGACTATAACTTAGCCAATTACTGATTGTGCCACCTTCTAAGCCCGTTATCTCATATGTGAAATGGGAATGATTATGCCTACTTCATGGTGTTATTTTACAGTGAGTGACATGTTGTAAGATTGTGAACCAAAGCTTTTAACAGAGTGCCTGACTCACAGACAGCATTGAATAAAGGGCAATCATTAGTACGGTTACACTGAAAAATAGTACTACTTTTAATTAACAGGGAGGATTTTTATTGTTAATGAATTGTCAATAATTCTTTTACAATCTTTTTATGATCACACAACTTCTTATTGTTTGAAAAGAAGCCTGTGCTTTCTATGTATATGTAGTAGATCTTTTTTCTATTGGGAAGATTCAGTGTAATTAGTTTTATCTGTGAATGTTCTGATATAAATTTCTTTGGATTTGTCATCACCTGTAATTGATGAGTTTTATCAGCTTACTTGTTAGTTGCAGAGTAATGCTCCTTCAAGACCTATTCTTCCTTGGAAAATGCCAGATTCCTTAAATACTGTAAACTTCTCATTAGAACAAAATAGTCGCAAACAGCTCTTTGGGAAGGGCAAGAATGGGAGAGAAAAAAAAAATCCTTGTTTTCACAAGAACTCACTTATTTGTCAGTATCATTTCCTCTCACCCTAGTTTCTATTAGTTAGCTCATTATTCTCATCTCTATTCTGGAGAAACTGCCACTGGTGATGGCCCCTAACTGAAACTAATTTCATTTGTCAGGTCATATAATGGAGACTGTCTGTCAAAGCATATTTCTAAGAAATGTAGATGCCATCAACCATTTAAATAAACCTCTGACCATCTAGAGAAAGGAAGACCAATTAAATACATTTTTCATCAATCGATAATTAAATGTAGGCTCTAGCTAACTCAATCAAATTTATACATTACAAGAAAAAGAAAGAGAGAAGTTTACTTCTTTCCAGGATGGAACTGCCCTCAAGGATCATGGGATAGTTGCCACCAGTTTTCATGTCTTAAGTAGTTTAGACCAAATGAGATTCTCAGTTCATCTCTCAAACCTTGCTGTGTGTGTAGATAGATAGATATAAACCTTGCTGTGTGTATATATATATATATATATATATAAAAATC
>NW_006921694.1:8043633-8055579 GCF_000298275.1 Orycteropus afer afer | reverse complement strand
GGGGGAACAAACAAATTAAGTGAGATAAAACATCATACTTGAACAATTACGTCTTCAAAGCTGATCTAAGAGAATTTTTGGCAGGAATTAGAATCATAGAGATGGAGAGACCTTTAAAGATAAGTCCAATTCTCTCTTTGTACAGATGAGAAACTGAGCTTAATGTCCAGAGCCTGCAAGGGACAGAGGGAGCTTAGAATCTGGGTCTTCTTAACTGAGCACAGATTAAACCTCCACGATTAGATGCATAAATGCCAATAGTAAAGGGATAAATTATTATGTCCTTTCCAGTACCAAATTTTATAATTTTGACTTAAATAGTAACCTCATCAAGGAAATGTGCTTTTGTCATTTTGTACCATTCTGTGTTTGTGTTATCAGAAAGGATCTGTGGTTGTTAAAATCAGGAATGGGGAACTTCTTGTATTCTTTATATGGACTCTGGTAGCATAGTGCCTAAGGCATTTGACTGCTAACCAGAAGGCTGGAGATTCAAATCCACCAGCCACTCCTCGGAAGGAAGGTTGGGCAATCCTACTTCTGTAATGATACTGCCTTGGAAACCCAAGGAGGGGTTGCTATGAGTCGGGGCCAACTCGATGGCAAACAACAACAACAACATCCCAGTATATAGGAGCTCTGGTAGCGTAGTGCCTAAGGTACTTGACTGCTAACCAGAAGGCTAGCAGTTCAAACCCACCAGCCACTCCTCGGAAGGAAGGTTGGGCAATCTACTTCCGCTGTGACACTGTCTAGGAAACCCAAGGAGGGGTCGCTATGAGTTGGATCCGACTCAACAGCACATAACAACAACAACAACATCCCAATATATGAAAAAAAAAAAAAAGAAAGTTACATACAAAAAGCCACAACATTAAGTTATATATTTATGTCTTTGAAATTCATAAACATCTATTGCTTATGCAAAAAGTACTGCTTTAGCCTCCATAGGATGTATAGCTAAGTGTGACACATTTCTGAAGATGGTGGTCACTCAGACTGGTGAGAATCAGACACACACACACACACACACACACACATCAGATGGAAAGCATGATGGAGTGCTAGGGTGAAATACAAACTCATTTTACGAAATATTTGAAAGGTATATTTTGACTGGAGAATCAAATAGGTTTGAGAGAAAGAATTTTAGAAAGAGAACATTTTCATAGCTTGATACAATCACTCAATGGAAAAAGATTGAAAGTACAGAAGAGGAAGGAGTTGACAGAGCAAGGCTGATGATAGAGGAGGCGGAGAGGGGAAGATGAAATCAAAGACACAGGTAAAGAAAGAGGTGAAGTCTTGAAGAGTTCTTTTTCCCTCTGAAACAGAAGGATAAGAACAGGAAGAGTTAGCTCAACTGTGAGGTTTAGGGAGAAAAATTGAGGTACCATTCGGGGAGCTCTTACTTTTTGTTAAGGTGAAGGGACCAGAGGTGGGTGAGGGGTCTGAACAGAGGCAGAACAGCTCTGGTTCACATGATCAGAGTTCTAATAATGGAGAGTAAATGAATATCTAGCAACATCAAGGGGCCATGTAAACCTTGTGAAATTGATCAGTTTCCTTGCTTGTTTATTCCCTTATTTACTAATTTTAACTAAAATTTTAAAATAAATACCAGTGGTATGAGTTTGTTTGTTTTCATTTCCCTTAAGGAAACATTGTTTTGTCAAAAAATCTGTGGAAGATTTGGAGTCAGGCTGTACCCTCTCTTTGAAAGGCTCTCTTCTGTCTAAAAAGAACTAGTGAACGAGTGTATGCTATACAATGATCATTTTAGCATTGTCTTTTTCTGTTATTACTAACATGAATTTTCCATGCATTTGAGTTAGTCTTTAAGTCTGAAATAAAATTTGCTCAGATTACTGAGATAATCATTTTTTAAAAAAATTGTGCTTTAGGTACAAGTTTACAGAGCAGAGTTTGTTTTACATTCAACATTTTGTGTACATTTAGTTTCACTCCCCACTTACCATCCCCAATCCTAACCCAATCTCCTCCCCTCCCTGCCCAGTACTCGCCCCCCCCCATGGTTATGCACTCCTGTGTGTCCTGCATTTCCTCTGTGTAAATATTGCCCCTCTGGTGCCCCATGGTTGATTGCTCCAAGGGATACATTTCCATAGAGTATGTGGGTGCATCACCCTGGGTTGAGTGGTCTGCATGTGCATCTTGTTTACTGTTGGGCTGAGAACCAGATCTAGGAGTGAGTTTTATTTTAGGCCCGAAATGTATCCCGGGGCCATAGTATTGGGAGGTCTCACCAGACTCCATCTAGCCATTAATTCTGGTCATTATTGTGTTTTTGGATTTTGTTCCACATTTTTCCTTCCACTCTATCCAGGATCCTGAGATAATCTTTTTTTTTTTTTTTTTAAACTAGAGTTGGACAAGTTATAACCATCAAAGCAAAAGTTACTAGAGCATTCAGCACAAGCATGGAGGTAAGAGACACCCTTTCCCTACTTACCTATTAGTGCTTATCTCTTCATGCAGAGGATGAAACCTAATGCTTGGAATCTATGAGATTAAAATTTTATAAGGCCCTCGAATCTGTAGTGAGGCTCACAGACAAATAATAAGAATCTATGATCCCCAGCCAACTCCGGTACAAAATGTAATGAAATATAATGCAATATTCTTTACACTGTATGGAGGAACATACAGAAAGTAAACATAAAAGAGAGATGGGCACTATCTTCATTCTTTGTGAGATACGGGTTTTCTTCCTCAATTATCCTGACTTGGTGGCAACTGAAAGAACAATAATTATTCTAGCTCTACTTGTTCTTCTTCCTCTCATCTCCCAATGGACACTGGCTTCAGATTAACTAGCTTATTAAGTAACTGATCTTCAGTAAGAAAATAAGTTTAGAAGATTTTTCTTCTGCATCCACTTGACATAAGTTTCTTTACCATAGTTATGAATAAAACGTTGTCTGGTGATTTTGGAGCTTCAATCCAAAATAAGCAAGAAGAGAGTTGTTGGATGTCATATTGCAGTTTCTGAATTGTTTCATAGTAATCCCTTTGATGTTGGGCACACAAGTCTTGTAAGGACTGATTTGGCAATAACCACATCTATTACTTTACTGAAGGAGTTTTGGTGGTGTAGTGCCTAAGGCATTTGATTGCTAACCAGAGGTTGGCAGTTCAAACCCATGAGCCAGTCCACAGAAGGAAAACTGGGCAATCTACTTCCTAAAGACTTACCACCTCGGAAACCCAAAGGGAGTTGCTATGAGTCGGAATCAACTCGATGGCAGTGAGTTTGGTTTTTATTACATTACTGAATTAGTCCATTTCTCCAAGTGTGGTAGTTAAGTTGTGTGTCAAGTTGGCTGGGCCTGGTTTTGAGTGGCTGGGAGCTGAATATAGTTATTCCCTATGATGGGACTGGTAATCAACTCCGTGGTGGAATCTGCCACGAACAACTGAGTAGCTGCCTTAGGGATGTTGTCTGCTTTCAGTATATAAGAAGAAGCATTGAGAAAGGTCTCTGCAGCTTTTTGACACACTTGGACCTTGGATGTAACCAAGTCTTCATTTAGCAGCCTGCCATATTTACTGCCAATTGATCTGTGACATTTTATTAGTCAACCTTGGACTCTTTAGCTTCAGCAGTCAGCAGTTGCCTGAGTTAAGAGACACCTCTAGCTCCAGTGGGCTGGGAACAACAGGCAGAGCTGAAGCCCAAGGTTGAGAGGCTTTCATTCAGCCCCTAGAGCTTGGCACTTTGGTCTCGGACATCTAGCCTCCAAAACCGTAAGAGAATAAACTCCTGTTTGTTAAACCTACCCATTTGTGGTATTTCCTGTTAGAGCAGTACTAGAGATAATCAAAACACCCAGTATCCAAGTAGAACAAAAACACTTAGAGAAATCGGAAGGGAAATGCTGTGAAAAGCTCAGCTTTATTAGCAACAGTTGTGATGGTACCCCAAACCCTGATTTTCCAACTGTTTGGGGTTGTGTGACCTTTGCCACACAAGAGCCTCAATGCTTGGCCTCTCTTCTGAGGGACACACATCCTCCTTTATATTCAGCCTAAATAAAGTCCTTTTTCTCTTTTTCCTCCTATTCCCTGAGACAGGCTAGAATTTCTAAAGGTACTTTGACTAAAATCTAAGGAGGAAAAAAAACAACAAAACAGTGAGTTTGCAGAGCACAGATTTCTGAGTCTAAGGAAAGTAACCTCTAGCCTCAATTGACTTACTCAGCCCAATCTGCCATGCATCCATCCCATGTGAATCATGACCAAGTGTCCTCTCAGCTTTGACTTACTTTGTACCACTATCTAAATTTCCTGCTTTGTTTCTAATTCTGGATGCTTTATACTTTTACTCTTTAAAACTGGACCTATCCTTTAGGGTCATTTCATTCAATTTCAGTTTTCTGTCATGGACTAAAGCCAGCCCTCTGCTCCCTTGTTGAGCAAGAATAAATGGCTGGCTTCACCCTGAATCCAAAGAATGCAGAAGCTTTTCTCTATTTCAATTTGACCTCCAAGGATTCTCTGATTCCTCTGTTAATAGGTCTCTTCCCTCCTCTAGAGGTCTCTAGGTGGCAGAAATAGTTTGCACTCGACTATTAAGCTATAAGCTAGAGGTTGGGGTTCAAACTCATCTAGTAGCACTGGGGAAGACAGGTCTGGTGTTCATCTTCCATAAAGATCTCTACCTATGTATTTATATGTGCTGCAAATTATATCCATGAATGTAGTAGAGCATACAGGCGACAAAATTATGAAAATATCTTAGTCATAATCAAATGCCTTGATAGAATGAATTGCTGGGTATGAAGGTTCAGGAACATAGTCTCTGAGGACACTAAGGTCATTGGCATAACCTAGTCCACAAAGACAGTCTTCTACATCCTACTTTGGTGAGTAGTGACTGGAGTATTAAAAGCTTGTGAGTGGCCATCTAAGGCACAACTATTGGTCTCTCCATGTCTAGAGCAATGAGAATGAAGACACAGGAAACAATTAGTCCAAAGGACCAATGGAACACCTCCATGACCCTGAGACCAGAAGAACTAGATGGTGGTTGGCTACCCCAGCTGACTGTTCTGAAATGGATCACAATAAGAGGTCCTGGATAGAGGAGGGGGAAATGTGGAACAAAACTCAAAATCATAAAAAATACCAGACTTACTGGTCTAATGAAGACTGGTAGAACTCCCGAGACTATGGCCCTTAGCTAGGAACTGAACTTAACCCCCATGACTCAACTGTCAGGTAAATGATAGGCCTATATGGTGAATATCAGGAAGATATGCATTCATTACAACAATCAAGCAGATGATATGAAGAAGATAGCATTTGCCCAGGGATAGAGCTAAGAAGATGGGAGGGGAAGGGAAGGAAGAATGAAGGGAAGAGATGAGTATAAAGAGGGAGTGGAAAGAATGTTTTTACAGTGTGGAATTGCAGTAAATGTCAAAAAATAGAATGGGTATGGATTGTTGAATGGAAGACCAATTTTCTCTATAAACTTTCACCCAAATCACAATTTAAAAAAAAAAGGATTACAACCAAGAAAATTCAATGGCACAGTTCTATTCTGTAACACATGGGGTTACCATGAGTAAGAATCAACTCAGGGACAACTAATAACAAGCAGATGTCTGATGAACCACCACTCGTCTGTCAGTTTGTTGTACTGTGGTGGCTTGCATGTTGTGTGAGGTTAGAGGTTATTCCATCAGTATTTAAAATATCAGCAGGGTCACCCATGGTGGACAGGTTTCAGCAGAGTTTCCAGACTAAGACAGACAGAGAAGAAGGAAGGGGCCATCCACTTCTCAAAAAATTGGCAAGTGAAAATCTACAAATAGCAGGGAAACACTGTCTGATATATGATGGGAAACTTTTATTAATAGCCCTGAAACATTGTGTGATATAGTACCAGAAGATGAGCCTCTCAGGTTGAAAATCAGCTGGGGAAGAGGTGCCTTCTCAAAGTAAATTGGGCCTTAATGACGTGGTTGGTGTAAATCACTCAGGACCTCCATTTGCTGATGGGGCACGACTCAAAATATGAAGAAACAGCTGCAAACATCCATTAATAATTGGGACATGGAATGTAAAATGTTTGAGTCTAGAAAAATTAGAAGTTGTTAAAAATTAAAGAACGATATTGTAGGCATTAGGAAGCTGAAATGGACTGCTATTGGCCATTTTGAATCAGACAATCATATGGTCTACTATGCTGGGAATGACAAATTGAAGATGAATAACATTACATTCATCTTCACAAAGAATGTTTCAAGATCTACCCTGAAATGCAATGAGTCATTGATGAGATAATATCCATTCACCTACAAGGAAGACCAGTTAATACTATTATTATTAAAATTTACATACCAACCACTAAAGCCAAAGATGAAGAAATTGAAGATTTTTACCAACTTCTGCAGTCTGAAATGATCAAAAACGCAGTCAAGATGTATTGACGATTACTGGTAATTGGAAGGTGAAAGTTAAAAATGAAGAAGGATCATCGGTAGTTGGAAAATGTGGCCTTGGTGATAGAATGATGCCGGAAATTGCATGATAGAATTTTACAAAACCAATGACTTGTTCATTACAAATACCCTTTTATCAATAATATAAATGTCAGGTATACATATGGACCTCACCAGATGGAATACACAGGAATCCGATTGACTACATCTGTGGAAAGAGGTGATAGAGAAGCTCAATATCATCTGTCAAAGCAAGGCCAGGAGCTGACTGTGGAACAGACTGTCAATTGTTCATATGCAAGTTCAAGCTGAAGCTGAAGAAAATTAAAACAAGTCCATGAGAGCCAAGATATATCCTTGATGATATCCCACCTGAATTTAAAGATCATCTAAAGAATAGATTTGATGCATTGAACACCAATGACTGAAAGCCAGATGATTTGTGGGATGACATCAAGAACATCATCCATGAAGAAAGCAAAAGGTCACTAAAAAGACAGGAAAGGAAGAGAAGACCAAAATGAATGTAAGAGAGTCTCTGAAATTTGCTCTTGAATGGAGAGAAGCTAAAGCAAATGGAAGAAATGACAAAATAAAAGAGCTAAACAGAAGATTTCAAAGAGCAGCTCAAGAAGACAAAGTCAATTATTATAATGAAGTGTGCAAAGACCTGGAGTTGGAAAACCAAAAGAGAAAAACATACTTGGTGTTTCTCAAGCTGAAAGAACTGAAGAAAAAATTTAAACCTCTAGTTGCAGTATTGAAAGATTCTATGGGCAAAACATTGAATGATGCAGGAAGCATCAAAAGAAGATAGAAGGAATACACAGAGTCACTGTACCAAAAAGAAGTGGTCAATTTTCCTCCATTTCAGGAGGTGGCATATGTTCAATAACCAGTGGTATTGAAGGAAGAAGTCCAAACTGCACTGAAGGAATTGGTGAAAAACAAGGCTCCAGGAATTGAGGGTATACCCACTGAGATATTTCAACAAATGGATACAGCATTGGAGACACTTGCTCATTTATGTCAGGAAATTTGGAAGCCAGCTAGCTGGCCAATTGACTGGATGAGATCCATATTTATGCCCATTCCAAAGAAAGATGATCCAACAGAATGTGGAAATTATCAAACAGTACCATTACTATCACACACAAGTAAAATTTTTCTGAAGACAATTCAAAAACAGTTGCAGCAGTATATTGACAGGGAATTTCCAGAAATGCAAACTGGATTCAGAAGAGGATGTGAAAAGAGGGATATCATTGCTGATGTCAGATGGATGATCTTGGCTGAAAGCAAAGAATACCAGAAAGATATTTACTTGTGTTTTATTGACTATGCAAAGGCACTTGACTGTGTGGGTCATAACAAATTATGGATAACATTGAGAAGAATGGGAATTCTAGAACACTTAATTGTGCTCACAAGCAAGCTGTATATAGACTAGGAGGCATGAAACTAGGAGGCATGTAGCATAGACTAGCTGGCGTGTAACAACAACAACAACAATATTGGAATTATAAAATTCTCGTTACAAATTTTCTAAAATCTGAATACAAAACTGTAAGTATATTGTTGTTGCTGTTAGGTGTCCTTGAATTGATTTCAGCTCAGAGTGACCCATGTGACAATAAAACTTCCCCATAGAGCTTTCTTGGCTGCAATCTTTATGGAAGCAAATCACCAAGTCTTTTTCACTTGGAGCCTCCTGGAGGATTCAAACCTCTGGTCTTTCATTAGCAGCCAAGCACTTAACCATTTGTACCCCCAGGGATCCAATAGTATGCAGTATGACGATTATGTGTGTGTGTACGTGTGTGTCTGTGAATATACAAATACATATTTTGTCTTTCAGAAAAGGAAAATTCACCTAAAGGTTAATAATTATGTCTGAGTGGTAGGATGATTACTGATAATATTTACTCTGAATAATCTGGTTCCATTTTTATCACTACCTATTTTTATATTTTTGTGGAAAGTATATTTTCTATAATCAGAAAAATAGTAATTTGTTCAATTTTATAGAATATCATTGAAAGAACAGTACAGTAAAATGTTGGTTTCATTTTTAAAATGAAAGAAAAGAACAATATAGTGAATAACTAAATTTTGGATGCTAAAATCAATTATGTTATCCATGTGGCTAAGAGTGTATTTACTTCTTTTTGTTTTTATTTTAGATCAGTATCAAGGTCAAAGTACAGGACATGTTCACTGGCATCGAGAAACTTGTTAGTGTGGCTTTCTCTACATTTGTAGCCAAACCAGTTGGAAAAGAAAAGGTAAATTATCTGTGTGAAGAGGTATTTAGTATGTAATTCAGGGACATACTAACAATTGCATCAAATTTATTATGGAAAAAAAAAATTTCTTCTTATCAGAAGATGTACCTTCCTGAGATTTTTTCTTAAAAGTTAACATTCTGTGGTATTCCGTAATGTTACTGCCTCGGAAACCCAAGGAGGGGTCGCTATGAGTCAGGGCCGACTCGAGGGCAAATAACAACAACAAACAACAACATTGCAGCACTGTGAGCTCTCTATTTTAAAGAAGATAATATGTAGCCAATTATGAAAGTGGGAAAAATTTTTTGTTTTAAGTAATCTGAAGGTCATATCAGGTTCTCAAAAATAATTGCTTGCTGGTTTTAGTTCTCTTTTTGTGGTTATATAACTTAAAATTGACTTGTTTTTAAAAAAATAAAAAACACATGTTATGGTCCAATCATATTTTTTTATACTTGAAGGAAAATGTCAGAGTTCCTGAGTTAATGAAGTATAATTCAAGGTATATGGGGTAAAAACACCCTTAAAAGAAACACTTGGCCTAATGTATGTGCCCCATAAGCTTGCCTGGCAGTAAGCCCAGATCAGGTTTCTCTTGGCTGCTGGGGATTTACTCATTATAATCTCTTGACATTCCTGGTTAGGGGCAAGGGGCCTGTGGCTGGGAAGGGTCCCATTGGGTTTAAACATTTTTTTGAATGTAAGAATTCTTTTAGAATTGAAATCTTCTACTCCAAGGCTCCTCTCAGAGGTAAGCACAGTGGCTTCTTCTAGCTTCACTTTGACTCTGACTGCCTCCATCTGAAGAGCTGGGAGAAAGCAATGTTTCCATTGTATCCAACAGAGGTGACAGCAGAGCCTCTTTCACACTGGTGTTCGTCCCTCCGTCCAGGCAGTGAGAGATGGGCTAGGACTGAGTTAGCTTACCATGGTGCTGTGGTGGTAGGTATTCCTGCAGAGTTTTGTATACTGGGGCACTACTTGCACTGTTTGCTCAGCATTTAATAGGCTCCAAGGTAAGTTCATATTGCCCATGGTCAATGTTTCTCAAACTAAAGTTCATAGATGTCAGCTAGTATGTTATTAAAACTCCAGCTTTCTGAGCTACACCCCAGACCTATGACGGAATTAGAATCACTTGTGTAGAAGCTCAGAATCCATACTTGGACAGAATACCTCAAGGAGTGTTGTATATACTAAGATCTAAGCCAATGAGATAGTTCTTAGTAACCATTCTGCTTTTTTGGAATTTCCCTGGATTCCCTAGTAATCTCCAAACTGAATGATAGGATATAGGGATGGGTTCCAAGTTTCCACGTCAGAGAGAAATATCTGAGAGAAACTAACAAAATGGAGTAGCAACTAGCTATCCCATGACTTCACATGGAGGAGGAAGGAAGGTCATCATTTTCCCCCACTAGCCTTAGACCACTCTGACTTCAGGGACTGGTGAGTAAAAATGCAAGAGTCACACTTCTGTCATATCTGGGCTGAGCCTGAAGAATTATTTTTCTAAAGCGTTTCTGGGAAGTCAGGTACCCTACAATGTTGCCCTAAGGGGTTGGTTCAGCTAACTTCAATTGTAAAGCAGCTTTCCCAGATGAACTTACTGGCAACATTCTTATTCAGTAGCACATCATGAAAAGAACAATGAAAAATCAGTGATTCGGTTTGAGCCTATAAACCTACCTGGATCGCTGGCCAAAGTGAGTTTATCCCAGGATGAAATTGGCAATGATTAACTAGGTTTACGTCAACAATTGCCCAGGGTCAGATAATTGAAAGGACTCACAAGACTCCATCGGATATACTATATAAGCCTTTAGTGAAGCTACAGTAGGAAAAAGAAAGTGCAGGCAAACATCAGAGAGGTTCAAGACTCCCAGGCATAGCATAGCACTCAAGGTCATTTCAGTCATACAAGATGCACTTTGTCTGTGGATTATGAACTACCAAGATATATGTGAGGTATCTTGGTTACAGGAGAGCCAAGGTACAAAGTTACCAAGGGGTGCCTTATACCCCACTGGTGACATAAGTAAAACCAGGCTGTGTAAACAGTTAAATCAGTAAAAACCATCAATCTATATACATTCCTAAAGAATTTTGGGAGCTCTGGTAGCATAGTGCCTAAGGCACATGACTGCTAACCAGAAGGCTGGCAGTTCAAATCCACCAGCCACTTCTTAGAAGGAAGGTTGGTCAATCTACTTCTGTAGTGATACTGCCTCTGAAACCCAAGGAGGGGTCGCTATGAGTCAGGTCTGACTTGACTGCACATAACAACAACAACACAAAGAATTTTGGAAGCAAGGATGGTAAGACTGTCTTACTTCGGACACATCCTTAGGAAGGACCAATTGCTAAAGGGCATAATGCTTGGTAAATTAGGGGGTCAGTGAAAAAGGAGACTCCCAATGAGAAGGATTGACACCGTGACTGCAACATGGGCTCCAACATAGCAATGATTGTGGGGATGGTGCAGGACTCGGCAATGTTTTGTTCTGTTATACATAAGGTCACTGCAAATCAGAGCCAACTCAAGGACAACTAACAACAGTGCAGGGTATCTCCAGGGGAGTTGTGGGCTACAGACAGCAAAACATAAATCACCACCATTTTTCCTCCTTATCTTGGATCAGGCTTTAAGTGTCCTGGAAATCAGTGTTGAGCTTCCTGTGTACAACTGCAAGGTAACGCTTCTTAAACAGGCTAAGCAGACAAGGTGTTGATAGAGGAGCATGGGCTCTTGGTTCTGTTACACCATATTTCTATGTCTGTGGTGGAAGTTACTTAAAGCTTTATTCTGACATATTTATTCTTTCAGTTTTTTTTTATTAAATAATGCTTTCAGCGTGTGATGAAATTTCCAAATTGGGACTCTCCTGGTACATGATCAGTTTCTCTAGGAAACATCTTTATTCCCTCCTTTGATGCCATAATTTTGCAAAGGTACAAATGTTTCTTGATGAGAATTCAGCTGTCTCTCACCTCACTTATTCATTTGAAGAATTTCTTATTTGTAGTTCTGTTGGTGTTTTAGGCTAGGTCCTCTAGAGAAGTAAAATCAGTAAAGCTTATGTATATATAGGGAGTTGTTGTTGTTGTTGTTATGTGCCGTCGAGTCAGCCCTGACTCATAGCGACCCCTCCTTGGGTTTCCGAGGCAGTATCACTATGGAAGTAGGA
>NW_006921694.1:8041868-8043343 GCF_000298275.1 Orycteropus afer afer | reverse complement strand
AGAGAGAGAGAGAGAGAGAGAGAAATTTATATCAAGGAAATGGCTCACACAGTTGTAGAGGTTTGCAAGTCCCAAGTTTGTGGGTCAAACATGAAGCTGGAGGCTTTTGCTGACTCATGCAGCTGCAGGGGCTGAGCAGCCCAAGACAGGCAGCCAGTATAGAAGGCTGCTGACTTCAGCAGATGACCAACCCAAGATCAGCAGGTAAAATGGCAGATTGCTGGATCACAGGCTGCCAAAGGCAACAATTCTAAGATTGGCAGGCAATATGGCAGGCCACTGATTCAGGTCAAAAAACCCACCGATAAGCTAGATGCAGGATCCAGATCCAGCAGAAAGTCAGAATTTTTCCAGGATGTGTGTGTGCCTATATGTATGTGTGTGTGTGTGTGTGCCTATATGTATATGTGTGTGTGTGTGTGTGTGTGTGTGTATATATATATATATATATATATATAGCAGGTCACACCCCTGAGGAAACGACCTTTCAACTGATTGGCTGCTCACAGTGTATCCCACCATAGAGATGACTACCTTACGTCAAATCTCATCATGAGAACAACCACATCACAGCTGCTTAAGCTACTCAGAATCATGGTCCAGGCAAGCTGACACACAACCTTAACTATCACAGTTGGAAATTTTAAAAATCAGGAAAATTTGATATTTGGAATTTTTTTAAAAGGATATATCTTATTATTTGAAAAAATAACATAGTTACACAGTGTTTTCATTAATTAAACCCATATTGATTTTGTTAGCTTAAAAAATATTTTAAGACAAACATTTTAGTCAAAATAATGTGTTTGAAAATACTTACAAATGCTCTACTTTGAGTTAGGAAAAATGTGACACAATTCATTTTATTTTTACAAAATTCATATTGTGATTTTATAATTTAACAAAGGAATAAAAGATAAATGTTTTTCTTTCTCTAGGTTCAATTAAAACCAGTCACACTTTTGACTGAACAAGATCATGTGGAGCATAACATGGCTTCTGAGAGAAGGAAAGTTCGATTACAACATGAGCATAACTTTAACAACTTAATGAAGGAAAGTAGCAAGTTTGATGGTCAGTAAATCTACTTATAGGAACTTTGATTATATGACTGTGACAAACAAAGGGGTCCTTTGTAAACACACTTATTTTTACCTTATTATTAGAATTCGGGAGCTCTGGTGGCATAGTGCCTAAGGCATTTGACTGCTAACCAGAGGCTGGCGATTCAAACCTACCAGCCACTCCTTGGAAGGAAGACTGGGCAAGCTACTTCTGTAGTGATACCACCTTGGAAACCCAAGGAGGGGTCTCTATGAGTTGGATCTGACTCCACAGCAATGAGTTTGAGTTTTTTTTTGTGTGTTGTAATTCAGTCCTGGTGATGTTAGATATCTTTTCCAACAGTCCTAGTGGCTGGAAAAGGATGATCTGGCCATTCAGAGTATAACTTAAAAAAACAAAACCAAAAAAAA
>NW_006921694.1:8038821-8041763 GCF_000298275.1 Orycteropus afer afer | reverse complement strand
GCTGGTGGTTCAAACTCACCAGCCACTCCTCAGAAGGAAGACTGGGCAATCTACTTCCATAGAGATACCACCTCAGAAACCCAAGGAAGGGTGACTACAAGTCAAACCTAGTATACTTAAGCCTTCCTTAAATTGAACCATCTTCAGGGAAGGAGAAGAGAGGGAGAAGCAGGGACCAGACAATATATATTACTAACTTATTGAGGAGTGATGGAATGATAACAATGCCAACCTTTATATGGTACTCCACAGTTTGCTAGGCCCTTGGGTGGGCTATTAACTGCAATGGAGCTCTGGTAGCATAGTGCCTAAGGCACTTGACTGCTAACCAGAAGGCTGGTGGTTCAAACCCACTAGCCATTAAAAGGACGGTTGGGCAATCTACTTCCGTAGGGATACCACCTCGGAAACCCAAGGAGGAGTCACTATGAGTCAGGTCTGACTCGATGACACATAACAACAACAGCTAACTGAAAGGTTGGTGTTTCAAATACAGTTAGTGGTGCCATGAAAGAAAGGCCTGGCATCTACTTTCATAAGATTACAGCCATTGAAAGCCCTAGAGTAGAGTCCTACCTGGAAACACGTGGGGTCACAATTGATTTGAAGGCAATGGGTTTACAGTTTACTAAGCAGTTTCTTGAATGTCATTTCATATGAGCTGTGTATAATCTAAGTCTATGGGGAAACTGAAACTCCAAGCAATGAAGAAACTACTAGAAGGCATATGAGAAATGAAGGGAAGATAATAACATTCTACTTCTATTTCTAAGGAGCTTTAGTGGTGTAGTGGTTAAAGCATTTGGCAGCTAACCAAAAGGCTGGCAGTTTGAACCACCAGCCACTCTGTGGGAGAAAGATGAGGCAGTTTGCTTTCCTAAAGATTTACAGAAACCCTATGGGGAAGTTCTGTTCTTTCCTTTGGTGTCGCTATGAGTTGGAATTGACTTGATGGCAGTGGGTACTTCTGTTTCTTGGCTCTTTCCATAATAACCTGGTATTTTATGTTCTGAAGTTTTTCTTTCTCTGATAGTGTTTCCCTGGCTCTTTGAGGCCTAAAGGAGCCAGAATGGCAGTAAAGTACAGGGGGCATGTTTTTCCTTTTTGTCTTACTTGCACTCTCACAGCCCTTGGGAGATGACTTGTGGTAGATATGAAGTGGGTAAGGGGAGGAAGTGACATAATCCAAACAAGTCCCCTGGGAGGCTCTCAGAAGATTCCACTCTCTGTAACTGCTGCATTAGTTTCCCAGAGCTCCTGTATCAAAATGCGCCAAACTAGATGACTTTAAACAACAGAAATTTACTGTCTCATACCTCTGGAGGCTAGTAGTCTAACTTCAGATTATCACCAAGTCTGTGTTCCCTCCAAAGGGAGGGAACATCTTTTCTTGTTTCTCTTTACTTCTGGTAACTCCAGGCATTCTTTGACTTGCTGATGCATCTTCACATGGCCACCATCCTTCTCTGTCTGTCTTCTCCTCATTTATAAGGACACCACTCAGAAAGGATTCGGGCTCAAGCTACTCTGGTATGACTTTATATTATCTGATTTTAACACTTTCAAAGACCATATGTGCAAATAAGGTTACATTCACGGGTACAGGGGTTAGGACTTCAACATTTCGGAGGACACAAACCAATCCATAACAGCTCCAAAGAAAGACACATGAAGAAGAGGAAGAAAAGGAGAAGACAAGAAAGAATCAAAATAAGAATGTGAAAAGGGAAGAAGGAGGAAGAGAATATATGAAAGCCAAAGAAGAGGGGAAAGGTAGAAGCAAGGAGAATGGAAATGTGTAGGTTTTCTTCTGCCCCACGTAACACCATTCTGATCCTGGGACAGCCTCAAAGAAGATGTCTAAACTAGAGAGAATAAAAAAGAAGTTTTAAGGTATGTCTATGCATTGCTGGTTTTTTAAAAGACCGTACCCATTATGAAGGTATTTTTAAGAAAATGAATACTTCTGCATTATTAAATTACTGTGCTGAGTGAGTCTCCTTTAGCAAAGACATTCTATGTGCCAAAATATATTTAAAATGCATTTTGCTGAAGTAATGAGATAAATGAACCATGAGAACAACCCTAAGGCAGACAAGATAAACATTAATAATAATAACAATAAATAATTTTTTAAAAAATGAATCACCCCTGTGGTGGTTATGTTTTTCTGTCAATTTGGCTGGGCATGGTTGAGTGGCTGGGCAGCTGGATATAGTATTCCCCATGATGAGACTGGTAATCAACTCTATGGTGGAATCTACTGTGAGTAGCTGCCTTAGGGAATGTGGTCTGCTTCCTGTATATAAGGAGAAGCCTTGGGGAATGGTCTCGAGTTTATGGCATGCTTGGGCCCTGCATGTAGCTGTGTTGTTGTTCAGCAGCCTGCCATGGTCTGCTGACCTTGGGACTTAAAACGGACTTAAATTAATGGCCTGCCATGTAGTTTGGTAACATCGGGACTGTGCCTTTTTAATTGTCAATCTTGGGTTTGTCAGCCTCAGCAACCAGCAGCTGTCTGAGTGAAGAAACACCTCTAGCTCCAGTGGGCTGGGAGCAGGAGGCAGAGCTGAAGTCCAAGGCTGAGGGGTTTTCACCCAGCCCCTAGAGCCTGGCACTTTGAACTTGGACTTCTAGTCTCCCAACTGTGAGAGAATAAACTCCTGTTAGTTAAGGCCATCCCATTTGTGGTATATTCCTGTCAGAGCAGTACTAGGTAACCAGAACAACCCCCAAATTCACCCTGCTGTCTTTTTACTAAAATCCCAAGAAAGAAATGAAATGACAGATAAAAGGCTTACTAATGGCCAAACCCTCACTATGTGTAACAAGTAGCTCTGTAGAGATATCTAAGGAAAACTCAAGTGTTTAACATGGTTATTAATAAATATATGCAGTTATCCTAATTTCACTGTCCTTCCTTTCCTCAAAAATGCCTTAAA
>NW_006921694.1:8033645-8038281 GCF_000298275.1 Orycteropus afer afer | reverse complement strand
TGTTGTACATAGGGTCGTTATGAATTGGAGATGACTTGATGACACATAACAACAACAACAACAGGCTGTTGGCACTAGAAAGATGGTGTTCTCATGCCAAATGAAGTGCTAGTCATGTTAGTCCAATGCTTGCTGGATGAAGTGCATGTACAATGTGGATAAGATCATTTTAAATCATTTAGATGAATGGGTTTCTTACCTCTTAGCAGGGAGGAAAGAAAGAACATTATTTCATTCTAGCCAATAAATAAGAACATGAAAGGAAAGGAGGAAGAGATTACACAAATATCTACCATGAACCATGAACTGTGCTTGCAATGAGAGGTATAAAGATGAAAAATGCAGAGTGTTTACTGTTGAGGAACTTGTAGTTTATGCCAGAGAGAGATAAATTAACTGATAAATCAATTACCATTGAGTCAGTGCTGACTCATGGTGACCCCATGTATGTCAGAGTAGAGCTGTGTTCCATAGGTTTTCTAATGGCTGATTTTCAAAGTAGTTCAACAGGCCTTTCTTCCAAGGAGTCTCTGGGTGACTCTGGATGGACTCAAACTTCCAAACTTGCAGTTAGCAGCTGAGTACATCAAATGTTTGTACAACCAGGGACTTCATCTTAACTAATAATTGAAAATAGTATGGAGAATGAATGGAGGTAAGTCTGTCCCAAGTACTAGGAGCTCTGGTAGCATAGTGCCTAAGGCACTTGACTGCTAACCAGAAGTCTGGCAGTTCAAACCCACCAGCCATTCCTCAGAAGGAAGGTTGGGCAATCTACGTGCCTCAGAAATCCAAGCAAGGGTTGCTATGAGTCAGGTCCGACTTGACGGTGCATAACAACAAAGTACTATGGAGTACAGAGAGGAGGAGCCTTTAGGGGTTCAGAAAGGACTTTCTGGAGGAGGGGCTACGGAAGAAAGGTGGGGAGGACAAGATAAGAAAATAGCAAATGAATAAAGGAATGGTGGTATAAAACAGCCTGCTGTGTGGGGGGAACCACAATCACAAGACTATTAACGGAGAAGTTCAAGCTAGAAGGAGGCAAGAGATGAAAAAGATAGGACAGAATCATAGGGCTTTTTTAGGCCATAATAAGAAGCTTGACCTTCCTTTTGTCCTTAATGGGAGCCATTGAAGGGTTTTGAGCATGGTTGTTGCATGATTAGGTTTACACTTAACATAAACACTTTGGCTAGAGGATAGCCTTGGGGGAAGACTAGAGGGAGGGAGACCAAGCAAGTAGTGCAGAGTGCCTGAACTGGACAAGGGTAGTGGAAAGAGAGAGTTGTTGTTGTTGTTATGTGCCGTCGAGTTGGACCCGACTCAAAGCAACACCTCCTTGGGTTTCCGAGGCAGTATCACTACGGAAGTAGATTGCTCAACCTTCCTTCTGAGGAGTGGCTGGTGGGTGTGAACTGCCAGCCTTCTGGTTAGCAGTCAAGTGCCTTAGGCACTATGCTACCAGAGGGAAAAAATAAAAAATACGTAGGAAGCAAAACTGACAAAATAAGATCACTGGTTGGATGTGAGGGGTTAGTTTTCTGGTTTGAATTGTGATATTATAAACAGAGATAACAAATATGAGGGGCAGGCAGTGGGGTGATTTTGATGGGGAGGCTTAGTAGTTCAACTTTAGTCACATGCGGTTAAGTGTCTGTGCAACAACCAAAAGGAAGAGACCAGAGCTGGGGAAAAGGACTTCCAGAGACAAAACCTTCCAAAGGGTAATTCCAATCTGGATGGTACGTGCAACCACCCATGAGTCACAAGGTCGGTGACCTAAGAATGGAATGTGAGGAACACTGGCATCTAGGAGATCAGAACTACACAGGGAAAATGGGGGGACTAGTTAGAGGAATACAAAGGGAATTAGAGTAATGTCAAGCCAAGAGGGTAGCATTACAAGATGACTTGAGAGGTCAGCTGTTTTCCAGTAAATGAGGAATAAAAACTCTCCATGGGATAGGGAAGTCACGGGTGATGCTGGCAAGAGTGGGGTGCCACTCGTGCAATAAACTGAGTATGGAAGGGAGACATCCTGATGATCTCATACTAGTCAGAAGAATACAGAGGATGAGGAATAGCTTAATGTAACCTCTATGTCACTCTCACATGGTCAGATTAAACTCTCTTAACACTGTTGTTGTTGTTGTTATGTGCCGTCAAGTCAGACCCGACTCAAAGTGACCCCTCCTTGGGTTTCCGAGGCAGTATCACTACAGAAGTAGATTGCCCCATCTTCCTTCTGAGAAGTGGCTGGTCGGTTTGAACCTCCAGCCTTCTGGTTAGCAGTCAAGTGCCTTAGGCACTAAGCTACCAGAGCTCTAGCTTTTCAAAACTACATTTATGTGCTAATGCAATTTTTAGAATATTAAAAGTTTTAAATTAATTTAAATAAAAACAGAACTGTAAAATGGGATTAATGGTACCTATTTAATAAGTTTGGGTGAGGATCAACTAAATTAATGTAGATGGCTGGGAACAGTAGCAGGAATGCAAAAAGTGAAATTGTTACTGAGAAGTCTACTTTCACAGGAGGAATTAGAGGCAACAATTGAAGGCTGTATCTTCAAAGAAGTTGACTATGAAGGGTGGAAGAAACAGCCTGGAGCTAGAAGCAAGGTCAACGGCCATTGTTTTACAAGATAGGAAAAACTTGATCATAATTATAGCCTGAGGGAGGAAAGTCATTGCAGAAATGGAGATTAATTATAGAAGGAAGAGATAACTGGTGTCAAATCGGTACATCAAGAACTTGAAGTTTGTTATATTTCTTGGAAGATATTTACTGATGATCTCTGTTAATATGACCTCTCCAACAGTTGTCCATGTACTGGGAAGAATTGCTAAGACTTGTGATTAAACCTCATTCACTCCCCAGTCATGGATAACATAAGCCAGGTGAAACTAAGTGGTAGCATTTGTTTTTTCTAGTGTTGTACAGGTTGTATTAATTAACAAAGTCTTTAGGCATAGTGGCTAAGACACTTGACTGCTAACCAGAAGGCTGGTGGTTCAAACCCATCAGCCATTCCTTGGAAGGAAGGTTGGGCAATCTACTTCTGTAGTGATACTGCCTCGAAACCCAAGGAGGGGTCGCTATGAGTTGGGTCCGACTTGACCCAACTCATAACGACAACAACAACAGCAGCAATTTCTACACCCGACTCCACAACACCAAAAGTACTTTGAATACTAGAGACATTTTGAATTAATTAATAACAGCACTGTGCTACAGTCATTCAGATGTAAAGGTAAAATGATTGTAATTAACTTTGGGTTTCAACTAGTTAGAGAATTGGCTAGATAAGACCTATATAGCTGGTTCAATTTAGAATGATAGATTTTTTTTTACAGTCTGCTTTTATCATGTTTTTTCAATCTGCCCTGAAATAGATGATCCTACCTTCCTTTCCACAAAGCAACTTGTCACCTAATGTCATTGGTTTCATCTTCTTTGTAGAAATTTTACTAACTTCCATGTTACCAAATGTACCACTAAGAACTTCAAAACAATTTTTTCTCAAAGAATTGAAAAACAAAACCCTGAAACTTACTGTAGCCATAGAGTGTGGTCTGTCCACCTACTGCCCCCTAGGTCTGATGGTATTTGTTTTGAACTTGACACTATATTATAGAGGAAGATAGCTAGATCATCTCTGTTATTGGATCAGGTTTTAAGAAAACCTTGGGTCTGCATTGGTTGTAACACCGGACTAAAAAATTGTAATATTTTTCAAGATATATGATTGAAATGAATGTTGTTAGAACACTGTGAAAACTGAATCCAAATCATATACTTGCAGAAGAAAAGAGAAGATGATATTAGTAATGTAAAAGCAGAACTTCCTGCGGATATGCTTTTGTACCACTGTGTCATTGCTCAGAAGCTTAGCGTATAAGATTAAGATTTGAGACATTTTAATTATAATTTTTCAGTAAGGAATCATATCTTATGAGCATTATTCTGATGATAATCCTTTCTGGATATGCAGAAAGAAAGCTAGGGCTAGAATGACCTTAATTTGGGTCAATGTTCATGATCTGAAAATGTGCAATGAGTGTACAGTAGTCCTGGCAGGACTATGGCATCATAATTTAAGAATATCCAAAGTCCAAGTGTTGAAATTAATCACTAGGCAATTAATTGCCCCTATCTGGAAGCCTATAGGGAGGACAAGATCTGTTTACTGTGTTTAACCCAAGCCAGATCTATGAGCCTGACTTGCTCTCTGAGCCTGACTTGCTCTGTGAACCAGGGAAAAATCCTATTTTTTATTGGTTGTCAATTACCTGTATGTAGGCATATTTTTGCACTAAGATCACCTATGTTGTTGTTGTTAAGTGCCTTGCAGTCGTTTCCAACTCATAGCGACCCCATGCACAGCAGAACGAAACACTGCTCGATCCCGCGCCAGCCCCACAATCCCTGCTATACTTGAGTCCATCATCGCAGCCACCATGTCAATCCATCTCTTTGAAGGCCACCCCCTCTTTCGTCGACCCTCCACCTTACCAAGCATGACATCCTTCTCCAAGGAATGGTCCCTTCTTACAACATGACCAAAATAGGTGAGATGAAGTCTGGCCATTCTTGCTTCCAAGGAGCATTCTGGCTGCACTTCCTCCAGGACAT
>NW_006921694.1:8025441-8031441 GCF_000298275.1 Orycteropus afer afer | reverse complement strand
TTGCATGTTTGGTCAATTTCAGACTGTAGAAGCTGATAAAATTCTTCAATTTCCTCATCTTTGGCTTTGGTCGTTGGGGCATAAATTTGAATAACAGTCATATTAATGGGTCTTCCTTGTAGGCGTATGGATATTATCCTATCACTATAGATCACCTATACTTTGTGTATTTCTACATATATATCATAGCTGATTGGTATTCTTGTATATAACCTGTTCTAGTACATACTTCTACATGTCACAATACATGATATATATGCCTTAATAGGAAATGATTGGCTTCTTCTTTAAAGCTAGCCATCAGAAAAGAAGATTTGCCTTTTATTTGAGACTTTACAATGTCTCTTATATCATGAAAATGTAGGACTCATCAAAAGAAGATGGAAGGAATACAAAGAGTCACATTACCAAAAAGAGTTGGTCAAAGTTTAACTATTTCAGGAGATAGAAAATTATCAAGAACTGATGGTACTGAAGGATCTATCACTAAAAACAACGGGGTCCAGAAGACAGCTGAAATATTTTAAGGTGAGGAAATAAAAACAAACCCAAACTATCAAAATATAAAATGTCCTTCAGGAAAAAAGTTGAAATAGCAACAGTTTCAGAGAAAAGAAAACTAAGACAGTTTGCCTCTGCAAACCCTTACTATGAGAAATACTAAAGAAAGTTATTCAGGTGGAAAAGAAATGATACCAGATGGAACTCAGATCTTCAGGATGGAATGAAAAGCATCAGAAATAGTAAATATTTACAAATTTGGATAAGGTAATTTGTCTCAGGTAGTTGTAAGTTTTTTACATTTTAGAAAAATGTATGAATTGATAAAATATTTTTGAAGTGATAAAACATTTACTCAATGTACACTTAAAAACATAAGGTTGTGTATTTTATTTCCAAAACAACAATGCAAAGCAACCATTGCTGTGGAGTCAGATCCAACTCACAGCAACCTCTCCTTGGGTTTCCAAGCCAGTATCATTATAGAAGTAGATTGCTCAACCTTCCAGGGAGTGGCTGGTGGGTTTGAACCACTAGCCTTCTGGTTAGCAGTCAAATGCCTTAGGCACTATGACACCACAGCTTGCTATTTCCAAAAGCAACCATTAAACATAACATAAATAGGCATTGCTAAAAGGTCAACGAATAAATGAAAATGTTCTGTTGTTGTTGTTGTTAGGTGCCTTCAAGTCTGCTCCAACTCCCAGTGACCCCATGTTCAACAGAATGAAACACTGCCCAGTCCTGTGCCAGCCTCACAATCCTTGCTATACCTGAGCCCATCATTGCAGCCACAGTCAATCAATCCATCTTGTTGAGGGCCTTCCCCTTTTTCATTGACCTTCCACTTTATCAAGCATGATATCCTTCTCCAGTAAATGGTCACTTCTGACAACATGATCAAAGTAGGTGAGATGAAGTCAAGCCATTCTCCCTCCCAAGGAACATTCCAGCTGCACTTCTTTCAGGAAAAATTTATTCATTCTTCTGACAGTCCATGGTACCTTCAGTGTTCTTCACTAACACCACAACTCAAAAGCATCAGCTCTTCTTTGGTCTTCCTTATTCATTGTCCACCTTTCACATGCATATGAGGTGACTGAAAATACCTTGGCTTGGGTTTGGCACACCTTAGTCTTCAAAGAGACATATATGCTCTGCAGCACTCAAAAGAGGTCTTTTGCAGCAGATTTGCCCAGTGCAGTTGTTGTTGTTATTGTTGTTATATGCCATTGAGTTGGACCCGACTCATAGCGACCCCTTCTTGGGTTTCTGAGGCAGTAACACTATGGAAGTAGATTGCCTCATCTTCCTTTTGAGGAGTGGCTGGTGGGTTTGAACCACCAGCCTTCTGGTTAGCAGTCAAGTGCCTTAGGCACTACGCTACCAGAGCTCCTTACTGCCCAGTGCAGTACCTCATCTGTTTTCTTGACTGCTGCTTCCATTGGTGTTGATTGTGGAACCAAGTAATATGAAAATAGAATTCTTAAAAATATTAAAAAGAAAAGAGGAAGAAGGCAGGAAAAAATGGGATAGAAGGAGTAATAAATAGTGAAATTGTATGCCTAAATCAGACCATACCAATAATTGCATTAAATATAAGTGGACTAAACCAGTAAACCACCACTTGTCTATCAGTTTGTCATACAGTGGTGACTTATGTGTTATGATGAGGCTGGAAGCTATGCCCCCAGTATTTCAAATACCAGCAGGATCACCCATGGTGGACAGGTTTTAGAGGAGCTTTCAGACTTGCACAGACTGAGAAGAAGGATGGAGCCATCCACTCCTTAAAAAAAATTAGTCAGTGAAAACTTTATGAATAGCAGTGAAACACCATCTGATATATTACTGGAAAGCTTTATGAATAGCCCTGAAACATTGTCCAATATAGTGCTGTAAGATGAGCCCCTCAGGTCAGAAGCACTCAAAATACGACTAGGGAAGAGCTGGGTTCTCAAAGTAGAGTTTGCCTTAATGACATGGATGGAGTAAAGCTTTAGGGGACTCCATTTTCTGATGGAATATGACTCAAAATTGGAAGAAACAGCTGCAAACATCCATTAATAATCAGAACATAGAATGTAAAAAATATAAATCTAGGAAAATTGGAAGTTGTCAAAAATGAGGAACGCATAAAGATCAATATCCTAGGCATTAGTGATCTGAAATGGACTGGTTTTGGACATTTTGAATCAGACAATCATATGATCTACTATGCCAGGAATGACAAATTGAGGAGAAATGGCATTGCATACATTATCAAAAATAATTTTTCCAGATCTCTCTTGAAATACAATACTGTCAGGGATAGGATAATATCCATATGCCTACAAGGAAGACCAGTTAATACTACTATTATTCAAATTTACACACCAACCACTAAAGTCAACGATGAAGAAACTGATGATTTTTACCAACTTCTGCAGTCTGCAATTGACCAAACATGCAATCAAGATGTGTTGATTATTGCTGGTGATTGGAATGAGTAAGTTGGAAACAAAAAGAATCATTGGTAGTTGGGAAAGATGGCCTTGGTGAAAGAAATGACACTGGAGGTCACATGACAGAATTTTGCAAAACCAATGACTTATTCATTACAAATACCTTTTTCAACAATGTAAATGGTGGCTATACACATGGACCTCACCAGATGGAATATGTAGGAATCAGATTGACTACATCTGTGGAAAGAGGTGATGGAGAGGCTCCATATTTTCAGCCAAAATAAGGTCAGGAGCTGACAATGGAAGAGACCTTCAATTGCTCATATACAAGTTAAAGTTGAAATTGAAGAAAATTAAAAAAGTCCATGAGATCCAAAATAAGACCTTGATTATATTTCACCTGAATTTAGAGACCACCTGAAGAATAAACTTAACACATCAAACACCAATGACTGAAAACCATATGAGTTGTGGATGACATCATCCATAAAGAAAGCAAAAGGTCATTAAAAAGACAGGAAAGGAGGAAAAGACTATAATGGACGTCAGAAGAGACTCTGAAACTTGCTCCTGAACAAAGAGTAGCTAAAGCAAATGGAAGAAATGATACAATAAAAGAGCTAAACAAAAGATTTCAAAGAGCAGCTTGTGAAGACGAAGTCAATTTATTATAATGAAATGTGCAAAGATTTGAGTTAGAAAACCAGAAGAAAGTCTAAACAATATGATACAAGAACAAAGTAAACCTAAGAAGAAAGGAAATATAGAAACTAAATATCAGAAACATACAAACTATACAGAAAATTAACACAGTCAAAATTGGTCCTTTGAAAATATCAACAATATTGACAAATCTCATTAAGCTGCTCAATGATAAAAAGAAAAAAAAAGGGATAGAACAAGCTACTGATATCAGGAATGAGAAAGGAGTTATCACTACAGGTCCTACAGACATCTGTTAATAATGGAATATTATGAAAAACTTTATGCCAACAAATTTTACAATTTAAATGGCATGAACTCATTTCTTAAAAAATAAAACTTGCAAAATAGGCCAAGATAAAACAGAAAATCTGAAAAGCAAGAGGATGATTAACCCCAAATTCAATACAGGTAGTCCCTGACTTACAACAGGGTCCCATTCTGATGACTCACGCCATCATAAGTCAGTTCTGATGTAAGTCAAATACTTTATTATTTTTTTTTTGTTTTCATTATTAATGTTTTTTATTATTAGCATCTTTATAAATCATTACAGTGAACATTGTGTGTGAACATTTGAAAATAACATCAGCAAATTACATGCTGCAACATTTTATGTAGTACCTACTATAATGACAAGATGTACAAAAAAAAAAAAAAAGCCCAATGGTCATAAATGCAGTTTGTTGTAACTTTAATATATCATAAGTTGGGGACTACCTGTATAGCATTTACTTTTGGAAATTGTGGTGGGAGGGAGTGGGAAGCAATCAAAGGCATATAGAAGAATGTAAAGGTACTAGTTACTATTGTTAGGTGCCATCAAGTTGGCTCTGACCCATAACGATCCTATGTACAACAGAATGAAACACTGTCTGGTCCTTTGAGTGCCTTCTAACCTGAGGGGCTCATCTTCCAGCACTGTATCAGACAATGTTTCACGTCTATTCATCAGGTGTTCAATGACAATTCTTTTCAGAAGCTGAAGGCCTATCCTTCTTCCTAGTCTGTCTTAATCTGCAAGTTCTGCTGAGATCTGTCCATCATGAGCATTACAGCAACATGCAAGCCACCACAGTATGACAAACTGACAAATGAGTGGTGAAAGGTGCTAGAACTGTTCTTTATTCTGAAGATGAAGATGAATAAACACTGTTTATATTCTTACTGTTTTTTAAGCTGTTTGTGTATACAGTTAGTCCCCAGGTTACAAATATCTGACTTACTGACAACACTTACTTGCCCTCTGAGCTGGGCTTCAAACCAATTCTATCACAGTTGATGAAATGAAACAGGCACATACTCAAATTTTCACAATTTTGATGATTTGTCACAGTAACCAGAATGGGAAAAATACAGGGTGAAGTCTTGGAATGGGAGACAGAAAAGGCATAGTGAGCCCTTTCAGGACCCTGATGTATGAGGTTGGCACTACCTACTTCAAAGAGGCACAGTCATAGAGTGGGGCACTGCTATTTCATCTCTGCTCACCAGTTCAAAACCCAAAAACCCAAACTACTGCCATTGTGTTGATTCTGACTCACAGCAACCCTATAGGATAGAATAGAGCTGCCCCATAGGGTTTCTAAGATTGCAAATCTTTATGGAAGCAGACTGCCCCATCTTCTTCCCATGGAGTGGCTGGTGGGTTCAAACTGTCTAACTTTTGCACCACCAGAGCTTCTCAAGGTTCCTTAGATAGTCATAAAGATGACAGGTTCTATAAAACTGTGTAAAGAGGGGGGAAAAAACTTTGTAAAGGGAGTGAAAAACTGACTCTCTAGTGGCAAAACACCACTGTCTAAGATTAATTTGGAGAGTTTCAATAAAGTTGTTTTATTAAGTGTGAATGGAAAGAATTTATGTTTCTATCATTTAATGTACTATTTTATTAAATTTATGATTTAAACATGCTTGGGAGCTCTGGTGGCATAGTGCCTAAGGCATTTGACTGCTAACCAGAAGGCTGGCAGTTCAAACCCACTAGCCCCTCCTTGGAAGGTTGGGCAATCTACTTCCGTAGTGATACTACCTCAGAAACCCAAGGAGGGGTCGCTATGGGTCAGATCCGACTCCATGGCAGTGAGTTTGTTTTTTTTTGGTTTGGGAACCTAAGTTAATGAATTGACTATGGTAAATGAATATTTGATTATTTTACTTCTACCCATAAAAGTTGTTCAAAAATGTGTTTTAAAATATCATTTGGCAGTTGCCTTATATTTAGCCACATCTGTATTTATGTACCCATAATATATATATAGCTGGACAATGAATAAGGAAGACCGAAGAAGAGTTGATGCTTTTGAGTTGTGGTGCTGGCGAAGAATGCTGAAAGTACCATGGACTGCTA
>NW_006921694.1:8013110-8025016 GCF_000298275.1 Orycteropus afer afer | reverse complement strand
TATGTTACCAAAAACTCCAAAACCAAACTTACTGCCATTGAATTAATTCTGACTTATAGCAACCTCCACTGGGCTTCCCAGGCATTAAATCTTTACAGAGGTGGATTGCCCCCATCTTCTTTCCACAGAGCAGCTGGTGGGTTTGAACAGTCAACTTTCTGGTTAGCAGTCAAATGCTTTAGGCACTGTGCCACCAGAACACCTATAGAAGTGTTGTGTACAGTTATATCCCCCAAAATAGCACTAGACTTGAGTTAAAAAAACAAACAAAACAAAAACAAAAAACACCACCAACAACATGATTTCAAGTTTTGGCTGTCACTTAACTCCGTGAAATCACAAAGCTTGTAGTATTATTTCTATTTTATAGATTAGAAAACAAGGCTTAGAAAGTTTCAGAACCTCTGTATTTTAGCTATGTGGAAAAAAAACTTCGCTCATTTTGAGGCTTTGATTTATTTTGGCAATGTTGACTTGGGCAGTGGGTGGAGTGAGAATAGGCTGAATGGGATGGAGAGGGAGGCATAGGCTAGACAGGAAAGGAAGGGCTGGAACACCGTGGGAAGGATTTGGGGCTTTAATACCAGAACAATGGGAAGCTACAGACATACTTCAAGCAGGAGACCAAAATGATCAATGGAATGAAGGAGGAAGCAAAAACCAAGGAAAAAGACCATCAGTTAGTTGTAATTCTAAAAATTCCATCCGAAAATGGAATGAAAAGCCTCTGGAGCTATAGTTCTCTGCTCATCTATATGTGGCTATGCCGAGAGTTATCCAGTTCTCAGTTCCCAACGCCAGCTGGGTGTATGTGTGCTTTCACACTGCAAGCTCAGCTCTGCCTCTGACAGCACAACCGGGAAAGGCCCCCTGGTTTTTGAGTCCCCCTCCACTTCCCCAACATGTGAGATTTAAGCCTAGCTTGTGATTCACTTGATGATGCAGGAAACATAATTGAATACATTTTACTTCTTTGCAGTCAGAGCAAATGATTTCTTCATTGTTGAGAATAAAAACCAATTTGTCAGTAAATGAAGCAGATATGATTCAAAACAAGCAAGAGGACACTGAGAAATGCAATGTATTGTGTCTTTTCTGTTAGTGATTGCATTCATTACAAAACAGCTTCCACAGAAGGCCACATTCCCCTTCTGAAGTTTATAGTACAACAAACATGTTTCAGGTTTTCAGTGTCTGTGGAACTTTATAGCTCAAGTTCTCTTCTTATTAGCGATTTTATTGAAGTATAATTAACATACAATAAATGTTTTTGTTGGTAGGGGCTGTCAAGTAGGTTCTGACTCATAGTAACCCCATGTTCAACAGAAAAATATCACTGCCAGTCCTGCACCATCCTCACAATTGTTGCTGTGTTTAAGCCCATTGTTGCAGCCACTGTGTCAATCCATCTCAGTGAGGTGTTCTTCTTTTGGGCTGACCCTCTGCTTTTCCAAGTATGATGTCTTTCTTCAATGATTGGTCCCTCCTGGTAACATGTCCAAATTATGTGAGATGAAATCTCACCACTCTCACTTCTAAGGAACATTCTGGTTGTATTTCTTCCAAGACAGATTCATTCGTTCTTCTGACAGTCCATGGTATATTCAGTATCCTTTGCCAGCACTATAATTCAGATACCCCAACTCTTCATTAGTCTTCTTTGTTTTGTCCAGCTTTTTCATGCATTTGAGGCAATCGAAAACACTGTGTCTTGGTTCAGGCTCACCTTAGTCCTTCAGGTGATATCTTTGGTTTTTTTAGCACTTTAAAAAGGTCTATTGCAGCAAATTTCCCAAGGCAATATGTCATTTGATTTCTTGACTGCCACTTCCATGGGCATTGATTGTGAATCTAAGTAAAATAAAATCCTTGGTAAGATCAATATTTTGTCCATCTATCATCACCAAGAGATAGCCATTCAAAACAGAAAAATAGGATACTGTTAAAATTAGGAAAGGTATGTGTCAGGGTTGTATCCTTTCATCATACTTATTCAGTTTGTGTGCTAAGCGTATAATCCAAGAAGCTGGACTATATCAGAAGAATATGGCATCAGGGTTGGAGGAGGACTCATTAACAACCATGGATATGCAGATGACACAACTTTGCTTCCTGAAAGCAAAGAGGACTGGAAGCACTTACTGATGAAGATCAAAGACTACAGCTTTCAGGAAGGATTACACAACATAAAACAAAAATCCTCACAACTAGACCAAGAAGCAACATCATGATAAACAGAGAATACAATAAATGGTACATATTTAGATTTTGCAATTTGATGGGTTTTGACATATATACACACACCCATGAAACCATTGCTTATAATGAACATATCTGTCACCTCCCAAAAATTCTTCCTGCTCCTCTCTGCCTTGACCTGCCCTTCTTCCACTTCATGCAACTCAAATTTAAATTTAATCATTCTTTTAATCAAACTTCTAGTGGGCTTTTTAGATCGTTTGAAATAAACCAGTACCAGTTGCCTATAAGTTAATTCTGACTCATGGAGACCCCATATGTATCTGAGAACAACTGTGCTCCACAGGTTTTCAGTGGCTGGTTTTTCAGAAGTAGATTGACAGGCCTTTCTTCCAACATGCCTCTGGGTGGACTCAAATCCCCGACCTTTTATTAGCAGCTGAGTACATTATCCTTCTACACCACCCAGGAACTCAGTCGATTGGAATACGATCTCTAAAAGGCTTTTTTGGATTCACTATAAGTATCCACCACTGAAATGAAAGTCATTCACTTTAACAAAATGTGTTTTTGCTTCCTCAGGGATTTTAAATCTTTGGGAATAATTTCGTTTTTAGAAATATCCCATGATTTGAGTGTGCTGCTGGGAAGGAAAAGCCATAACCCCAAGTTCTGTGGTTAACTCCTTCATTGATATTTACATCAACCTTTCAGATCCCAAATGTGATGAAGAAGAAGGAACGGTTTCCACGGGGGGCACCTCTGTTCAGAGCATTGAACTAGTCCTCCCACCTCATGCAAATCATCATGGAAATACATTTGGTGGCCAGATTATGGCTTGGATGGAGACAGTGGCTACTATTTCTGCAAGGTTCTCAGCTTTGACGTTTAGTGTGTGGTTTGGGGACAAGAGGGAAGAGTCTAGAAAGAGCCCCAGATCCAGTTACTGGGCTCTTTAAAGAGAGAAAGAAAGGACTGAGAAAAATATGGCCTTTTATCAAAATGAGAAAACTATAAATCATTTACCTGTTTACCTTAAGACTGATCTGTCCTTTTGCTTGAAGGTAAATGTTACCATTTTGGGTTCAAATATAATAATGAAATGACAGTTCTAAAACTTTATTCTGAATTATGGATGCTGATCTTGCAGCACTGCAACTCATTGTAAATATAGTGTATGACAAATTAAATGCAGAATAGACTTAGATGACAGCCTCTACACTAAAAATAGTCAATCAAGTCACAAACCTTTCTAAAGGCAACTTACAACTAGATCAGACCTTTGAAGTTGTTGATTAAAATCTTTATGGCCAAAGGCTTAACTGAAAAATAAGTGGAGAAAAAGAGGAGTACTTGGAAGTATAATTTTAAACTCTCCTCCATTTCAAGAAAATTATTTTATTCTTACCAGAATCATGTAAGAAAATGAGTAGCTTTAAGGAACATGGTGTACCCTGAAAATGCATTTGAACAGGATCTACCTTTCTGATAATTTTTGTAATCACTGAAAATTATTAAGGTTTTCTTTTCCCCAAATATAAAGAATTTTATTATTAATTTTCCTATAGTTATAACTATGGTTAGAAACCTGTATTCATCCTTCCAACTTATAATGGATCTGCCACAATCTGAAACACATACAAATAAGGGAAGCTTGTTTTTAAAATGAGATTGTCATTCTTAACGACAATGAACCATTTGAACATTTCTATTGTAAAGGCTTACAATGTATTAACTGTGGCTCAATCTGCTCATTTAATGTTGACAATTCTTTAGAGTAATTGAATCACTACAGTAGGAATCTAAAATGTAGAAAATTATGGCAGTAATATTCTTAGATTAAATATTCTTTGTATTTCACACTCAAAAATTGTAAAATGTGTATCTCATAGCCTTTCAGGCTTTATACAACAAGAAATCCAGGGAATTTTTCTGTAGGGAAGAAAATTAGTCTTTTGATACAGGGCAAATTTGGTTAACTCTGAGATTGGAGTCAATGTGAATGGCACTAGCTGGCAGTTACCTTCCCATATCCCCCACTCCAACCTGGAACACTCAGGTCGAGTGGTTAACCATTTGTGCTACCCAGAAACTCCTTAGACAGCTATAAGTGAATTCAAACTTACACATCAATTTTTCTTTTTACTTCAAGTAACACCCTATCTGTTACTGTGCTCCTGATACATCAGGAGGAATGTAACCCTCAGATTAGAACAAAAGGTATTGGTTTGTCCTTCAGAGGTATTTTTATTGAGGACAAGAACAAAATAAAAGCACCAGTGTCTTATAAAGATCCCACTGCCTGGGGAAATGGTATTTCCCACGAATATTTGCAGATAGTGTATGGAACCATTCTCAACATAATTCAGTTCTTTATTTCACTTTTGAATTAAAATAAATGTTTATTTAGAAAGCATATTGAGAATTTGTCTATTGTAACCATTAAGTGAATCAGCAGTTCACAAAAATATTTCAGAAAGTGATTGCTTTCTTCTTTCTGTCTCCTTCCCTTTGTTTCTTCAGCCGCCTCTGCTGGGGACATGTCATTCTGAAGTCTGTGGACATGTTTAAGTTCCGGGGACCATCTACAGTTGGAGATCGTCTTGTCTTCAATGCCATTGTCAACAATACATTTCAGACCTGGTAATCCTACTTCCGTAGTGATACTGCCTCGGAAACCCAAGGAGGGGTCGCTATGAGTCGGGGCCGACTCGACGGCACATAACAACAACAACAACAACAAAGTGGTGATATAGTGGTTAAGGCATTTGGCTGCTAACCAAAAAGTCAGTGGTTTGAACCCACCAGTCGTTCCTTGGAAGAAAGATGGAGCAGTCTGCTACCATAAAGATTTACAGCCTTGAAAACTCAGTGGGGGTTGCTATGAGTTGGAATCAACTTGATAGCAGTGAGTTTGGGTTTTTTTTGGTTTGAAGTGTGTGTAGGGCTTTTAGGCTTCTTGTTGTTAGTTGCCACAAATCAATTCCAACTCATGCAACCCCATGCATGCTCCGTAGAGTTTTCAAGCCTGTGACTTTTGGAAGAAAATCACCACATCTGTCTTCCAAAGCTCCTCTAAATGGGTTCGAACTGCCAGTCCTTTGACAAGTAGTTGAGTGCTTAACCATTTGTGCTACCCAGGAACTCCTTAGACTGCTATAAGCGAATTCACACTTACACATAAATTTTTCTTTTTACTTCAATCTGAGGATAAGTGTAGATCATTTGTAATATCAGTGGATATTTGGAATACTCAATAACAAAATCATTGCCCAATTTTTTCCCTCAAAACTGCACTCAATCTTCAAAATCAGTAGACACGCATTTTAATTCCTTTTTCTGCTTGGGGCTTCCTCAAGTAAATTGTGAGATTTGGCTTTCTCTCATAATGACCATAACTCTATGTCCTGGTTGGCCTAGGACATCCTAGTTTGTACCCGTCCTGCTGATATAATATGGTTATAAGTTAAATACGAGCCCTAGTGGTACAGTGGGTAATTGCTTGACTGCTAAGCAAAAGATCCTGCCACTCTGCAGGAGAATAATGTGGTTGTCTGCTTCCATAAAGGTTTACAGTCTTGGAAACCCTATAGAGCTGTTCTACTCTGTCTTATGCTGTCACTAAGCATCTGAATCAAGTAGATAGCTATGGGTTTGGTTTTTATTTTATTTTATTTTTGGTGGCACAAATGGCAAAGCACTTGGCTGATAAACGAAAGATTCAAATTCACTGAGCAGCTCTGTAAGACAAAGACTGGTGATCTGCTTCCATAAAGATTACAACCAAGAAAACCCTATGAGGCAGTTCCACTCTAATACATAGGGTCACTATGAGTCGGAATCCACTCTGTGGCACCTAACAACAACAACATAAGCTAAAACATTATATATATATATATATATATATTTTTTTTTTTTTTTTTTTTAAAGTTAGTAAATACTAATTTATAAGTATCACAGTGACTGTCTGGTCAGGCAACTCATAATGGACCTGCTATTTCCCATCATGAAATGCAAACCACTTCTCATTTATTTCTATAATTCTTGTTACACAATGAAAAGTTTTAATTCAGTGTTTTTTTTTTTCTTTTTAAGTATGAAAGAGAATATCTGTGATTCTTATCTAATTTCAGTATTTTTTTTTTAATTATAGAACTACCGCTTTTAGAGAATAAAACTTTAATCCCACTCCATCACCTTGCATACCAAAATATGTTTATGTATGTATATAAAGTCCAAGGGACCTTTCCCCACTTATAAGAAGTAAAGTGGAAATGCTCCCAAGGGCTTGTACGAACAGATCCCTTGACCTTATACATGGGTTTCAATAATTGCACAGATTTGCAGATGGCAAAAGAAACTGGGGCCCTCATTGTCTTGTTTGCTCTGAGGCGGTGGTGGTGGTGGGCAGGGAGGCCTGTTGGTGCTCTGGCTATCTGTGCCTGCTGATCTGTGTGGTCCTTTTGCAGTGTTGAAGTTGGAGTGCGCGTGGAGGCCTTTAACTGTCATGAATGGTCTGAAGGCCGTGGCAGGCACATCAATAGTGCTTTTCTTATTTATAATGCCATTGATGACAAGGAAGAGCTCATCACGTTTCCCAGAATCAAGCCCATCTCAAAGGTCAGTTATTATCATGTGAGATTCAATAATCACACCAGTTATTCTGGGGGAAGCAGTGCGTACAGAGGTCTTCCCTCTTCTCCTTGCATCATCAACAACCTCTATGGCTACTTCCCCTTGATTTTCTTTCTTTTCTGCCTGATAAGGTAAAATGGATTTTTTTTCACATTAATTATTTGTTGAGATGATGGGTCCTTCACTTCCCTTCTACTTGGCCACATGCTCCTAGTGGTGGCATATCATTTTCTGTGTTCCCTATCTGACTCCTGCCCCCACTTCTTTATACTCAGTTCTCTGTACTACTGGACATTTGTCTGACCTACATCTCTTTCTCTCATTTTGGAATTGTGTTATTGCCATCTTTCAACTTTTCTAAGAACTCTATAGTGAGATATATGCATCATTCTGGTAGCAAAAATGCTAACAATCTTCATTTTAAAAGAAGAACTAAAATAGTTACAATTGTTGCATATTTATTCATACCCCTGTTTTGTCAGTTTAGCCAAGGCAGCCCTGATTGATGAAGAAAGTTCTTGCAGCGACAACACATCCTAATTAGACCTTTCAACTGACTTAAGAGAGTACTAAAATAGAGGAAATTATATTAATTTTACTTTGTTTTTTCATTGAAGGATGATTTTAGACGGTATCGTGGAGCAATTGCACGCAGGAGAATTCGCCTAGCGAGGTAAGGGATATTCAAGTAGTTCCTGACTTTTGGTGGGGTTCCATTCTGATGACTCCGTCATAAGTTGGTTCTGAGGTAAGTCAAATACCTCTTTTTTGTTGTTGTTGTTTTCATTGTTACTGGTTTTTATTATCAGTATTTTTATAGATCTGATCTTTGTCTTTGGGTGGTTGGAAACATTATATATAAACTTAATTAAAACTACATACACACATACATAAAAAAATACACAAATCATAAAAATGTACTCTGACAATGATGAAGAATTGTACAACATTGGCATTTTGCCTGTTGTGGTAATAACTCACTTATGGTAGATTCTGGATCATCTGGATTGAAAATTGAAAATTTCTAATAGAAAGTTGAAAATTACCAAATGAAAATTGGTAACAATTGTCTGTATGATCCTTTTCTTGTCATCCTCATACACTTTGTGGTAACATCTCATTGATTCCTGAATCAGCTATTGACTTCACCAAAGCAATCAGCATCTGGGTCCATGTTTTCAGCAACTGAAGCCCCTAATTTAGTTCAGAAAAAACTTCAGCTATCCTTTCACTATAAAATTTTTTGACAATTTCTCTCATTCCTCTTCCTCATTGTTTTTTTCTTCTTTAGTATTTCTTTCCTCCAAAATTAAGTCCTAATCTGTCAGTTCACCTTTGTGATCTATGAGCTGTTCTACTTTGGCAATACTAAGTTCTAAATTCTGTGTTCTTGCTATATGGATGATTTTTCCACTGCTCTCTTTCATCATACTGTTGTTGTTGTTGTTAGGTGTCATCGAGTTGGTTCTGACTCATAACAACCCTATGTACAACAGAACAAAACACTGCCCAGTCCTATGCCATACTCACAATCCTTACTATACCTAAGCCCATCATTGCACCCACTTTGTCAATCCATTTTATTGAGGGTCTTCTCCTATTTCCCTGACCCTCCACTTTAACAAACACAATATCCTTCTCCAGGGAATGGTCCCTTCTGACAACGTGACCAAAGTAGGTGAGACAAAGTCTGGCCATTATATCACTTCCGAGAAGAATTCCAGCTGCATTTCTTCCAGGACATATTTGTTTGTTCTTCTGGAAGTCCATGGTTCTTTCATTATTCTTTGCCAACATCACAATTCAAAAGCATCAACTCTTCTTCAGTTTTCCTTATTAATTCTCCAGCTTTCACATGCATATAAGGATATTGAAAATATTTTGGCTTGTGTTAGGTGCATCTTAGTCTTCAAAAAGACATTGTTGCTTTCGGCACTTTAAAGTAGTCTTTTGCAGCAGATTTGCCCAGTGAAATATGACATTTGATTTCTTGACTGCTGCTTCCATTTGTGTTGATTGTGGATCAAAATAACATGAAATCTTTAACAACTTCAGTCTTTCCTCCATTTGTCATGATGCTGCTCATTGGTCCAGTTGTGAGTATTTTTGTTTTCTTTATGCTGATGTATAATCCATACTGCAGACTGTAATCTTTAATCTTCATCAGTAAGTCAGTAAATGCTTCAAGTCATCTTCACTTTCAGGAAGCAAGGTTGTGTCATCTACTTAGAGTAGGTTGTTTATGAGTCTTCCTCCAAACCTGGCACCTCATTGTTCTCCATATACTCCAGCTTCTTGGATTATTTGCTCAGCATACAGATTGAATAAGTATGCTGAAAAGATACAACACTGACCCACACCCTTCATGATTTTAAACCATGCAGTACTTCCTTGTTCCATTCAAAGCACTGCCTCTTCATCTATGTACAGGTTCTTCATGAACACAATTAAGATTTCTGGAATTCCCATTCTTCTCAATGTTGTCCATCATTTGTTATGATCCACACAGTTGAATGCTTTTGCTGGTCAATAAAACACAAGGAAATACCTTTCTTGTATTCTTTGCTCTCAGCCAAGATCCATCTGATCTTGATACCCTTGTTCCACATCCTCTTCTGAATCCAGCTTGCATTTCTGGAAGTTCCCTGTCAATATACCGCTGCAACTGTTTTTGAATTATCCTCAGAAAGATTTTACTTGTGTGTGATATTAATGATATTGTTTGATAATTTCCACATTCTTTTGGATCACCTTTCTTTGGAATGGGTACAGATATGGATCTCTTCCAGTCACTTGGCCAGGTAGCTGTCTTCCACATTTCTTGGCAAAGATGAGTAGTACCTCCAGCGCAGCATCCATTTGTTGAAATATCTCAATGGGTATCCCACCAATTTCTGGAGCCTTTTTTTTTTCCCCCCCAATTCCTTCAGTGCAGCTTCAACTTCTTCCTTCAATACCATCAGTTCTTGATCATACACCATCTCCTGAAATGGATAAACATTGAAAATTCTTTTTTTGTACAGTGGCTCTGTATATTCTTTCCATCTTCTTTTGATACTTCTTCCATCAGTCAGTATTTTGCCCACAAAATCTTTAAGTATTGCAACTTGAAGCTTGAAATTTTTCTTTAGTCCTTTCAGTTTGAGAAATGCCAAGTGTGTTCTTCCTGTTTGGTTTTCTAATTCCAGGTCTTTGCACATTTCATTATAATAATTGACTTTGTCTTCTCCAGCTGCTCTTTGAAATTTTCTGTTCAGTTCTTTTGTCTTGTCATTTTTTCCATTTGCTTTAGCTATTCTCCATTCAAAAACCAGTTGCAGAGTCTCTTCTGTCATCCATTTTTAGTCTTTTCATCCTTTCCTGTCTTTTAGATGACCTTTTGCTTTCCTTGTGTATTATGTTCTTGATGTCATTCCACAATTTGGCTGAGTTTTTGGTCATTGGTGTTCAATGTGTCAAATCTATTCATCAGATGGTCTCTAAATTCAGATGGGATATATTCATGGTCATATTTTATCTCTCATGGACTTTTTAAAATTTTGTTCAGCTTCAACTTGAACTTGCATATGAGTAATTGATGGTCTGTTCCACAGTCAGCTCCTGGCTTTGCTTTGGCTGAAGATGTTGAGCTTCTCCATCACCTTTTTCCACAGATATAGTCAATCTGATTCTTGTGTATTCGATCTGGCCAAGTCCACATGTATAGCCTCTGTTTGTGTTGTTGAAAAAAAGGTATTTGCAATGAATAAGTTATTGGTCTTGCAAAATTCTATCATGCAATCTCCGGCATTACTTCTTTCACCAAGGCCATATTTTCTAACTACTGGTGATTCTTCTTTATTTCCAACTTTTGCATTCCAATCACCAGTAAAAATCAATACATCTTGATTGCATGTTTTGCCAATTTCAGACTGCAGAAGTTAGTAAAAGTCTTCAATATCCTCCTCTTTGGCTTTAGTGGTTGGTGCATAAATTTCAGTAATAGTAGTATTAACTGGTCTTCCTTGTAGGCATATGTAGGTATCATCCCCTTACTGACAGCATTGCACTTCAGGGTAGATCTTGAAGCATTTTTTTGTCACAATGAATGCCATGCCATTCCTCTTCAATTTGTCATTCCTAGCATAGTAGCCTATGTGATTGTCTGATTCAAAATGGCCAAATTCATTCCATTTCAGCTCAGTATTGCCTAGGATATTGATCTTTATGCATTCCATTTCATTTTTGACAACTTCCAATTTTCCTAGATTCATACTTTGTACATTGCCTGATCTGATTATTAATGGATGTTTGCAGCTTTTTCCCCTATCTTGAGTCATGTCCCATCATCAAAGGGAGGTCCTGAAAACTTTACTCCATTCATGTCTTTAAGATTGACTCTACTTTGAGGAGGCAGTTCTTCCCCAGTCCTATTTTGAGTGGCTTCCAACCTGAGGAGCTCATTTTCTGACACTGTGTCAGACAATGTTTCAGAGCTATTCATAAAGTTTTCCAGAAAGTGTTTCACTGGTGTTCATAAGGTTTTCACCAGCCAATTCTTTGAGAAGTGGATGGCCCTGTCCTTCTTCCCAGTTTGTATTAGTCTGGAAGCTCTGCTGAAACCTGTCCACTATGGCTGACCCTGCTGGTATATGAAATACTGGTGGCATGGCCTCCAGCCTCACTGCAACATCCACGCCACCACAGTACAACAAACTGACAGAGGAGTGGTGGTCCATCCTTTTATCCTGATCAAATTTTTGGAGCACGCTCACATAACTCAGCACTTTTTTCCAAATCTCCTACATGTATTTTCCCATACCTTCCTCCCACGAAGGTACAATGTTCCAGATACATTGAAGAATATTGTAATTCTTCCAGAAATCACATAATGTTATGGTACCTCCATCTGCTACAGCTATTGCCTGAGCAAAGCAGTCCAAAGGTAATATGCCTTGAAAATGGTGATCGTACCTCAATCAGTATTCTGAATCACAGCTATTGTACTGGGAACTAGATACGCCACTTTCACATCTTGGTTTAGATCACCAGGAGCTCTGGTAGCATAGTGGCTAAGACACTTGCCTGCTAAC
>NW_006921694.1:8009124-8012620 GCF_000298275.1 Orycteropus afer afer | reverse complement strand
AAAAAAAAAAAATGATGGCCACAAATGTGGTTGTCATAACTTGAATGTGTTGTAAATTGAGCACAGGACTACCTGCAAGGTGTAAGGATTTTATGGAATCTTTTATTTTCTGACATATACCTAACAACTGGCTATCTCTGGGTCTTTATATCCATGTATGCCAAATAAGAAGTTCTATGAGGCTATGATGGAAATTGTTCTTTTCGATTGTTCTACCAGAAAAAGTAGTTTTTTAATACTGCTGATTTCAGTTCAAGAAAATGCTGTTTACTCTTGTGTGTCAAATGCAAAGAAGAAAACTCTTATTTAACATTCATTTTTTTTCCTCAGAAAATATGTTATTTCCCACAAAGAAGAGATTCCACTTTGCGTGCATTGGGATGTAAACAACCAGGTGAAAATTTTATGATTTGGAGCTCTTCATGTAAAAAATCACATTTTTAAAAAAGCTGAAATCCTCTTGTTTAACTGCATTAGATCATGTTTACACAGGTTAGCTGAAAATATGGATGATAGCCACTGGTCATTTCAAAATGAAACAGAGTCAGACTCTGAGTAACTGGTTATTAACCAGTTGCTTCACTGCCTTTTTAAATTTTATCTTGATATAGTGGCTGTGACAATGGGCTCAAGCATGGCAATAATCGTGAGGATGGCATACGACCAGGCAGTGGTTAGTTCTTCTGTGCATAGGGTAGCTATGAGTTGGAACTGACTTGTTGACATCTAGCAACAGTTCCCAAACTACAAGTGTATGATCTCAAGTATATGCATTCAAGCAGCCTATACATTGAGATCCGATGGCCTATTATAATTTGTGCTGAATATCATGCTTACAACCTTATATTTTTATAGGACAACAGAGTATTAGTCCTTTTAAAGTTTTAGACCATAAAATTTAAATGGAAATCCAAGTTTATGAACTATAATCTGTCTTTACTCAGGAACCAATTAAAATAATAGCAATTTCTAGGCATACAGGACTTATGTTACCTTATCTGAATTCTGAATTAGGAGTTTGAGAGAGAAATTACAGTAGCTGCAGTTAGTTTAGTTCTAAACGCAACATCATCACTTTGACTCAACAGATACCTCTTCTAATGCTATCCATTTTCTAAGCAGAAAATATTTAATCACATGTCTGTGCATTGAACACACAGCTTTTAAAATATTTGTATTTTAGGTATCCTTGAGTAATGACAATGTGGAAGCTCTCAGAAAGCTAGCAGCCAAAAGTGGTTGGGAGGTTACCAGTGCTGTGGAAAAGGTAAGAGATATCTAGAAACATACACAACACATTGGGCAGGACAAATTTGTAGTGGCAGCAGTAGTTCTACTGCTGCTTTTAACAACGTAAAAAGTCTTTTGAGGGCCAGAACAAACAGCTAGGGCAGGCCAGGAAGCAGGAGTGGAGCAGTTTGGAACAACTAAGGGAGACGAACTTGTCTGTCAGTTTGTTGTACCATCGTGACCTGTGTGTTGCTGTGAGGCTGGAGGCTATGCCACCAGTGTTTCAAATGCCAACAGGGTTACCCAGGGTGGACAGGTTTCAGCAGAGCTTCCAGACTAAGACAGACTCAGAAGAAGGAAGAGGCCATCCACTCCTCAAAGAATTGGCCAGTGAAAACCTTATGAATAGCAGTGAAACACTGTCTGATATATTACTGGAAAACTTTATGAATAGCCCTGAAACATTGTCCGATATAGGGCTGGTAGATGAGCCCCTCAGGTCAGAGGCCCTCAAAATATAACTGAAAAACAGCTATTTCAAAGTATTAAAAAATACTTCAAATTATTTGAAAAATATTTCAAAGTATTGAAACAGCTATTTCAAATAGCTATTGGCTCAAAGTAGAGCCAATCTTAATGATATGGATAGAGTAAAGCCTTTAGAACCCCCATTTCCTGATGTGGCATGACTTGAAATGAGAAGAAACAGCTGCAAACATCCATTAATAATCAGAACATGGAATGTATGAAGTATGAATCTAGGAAAATTGGAAGTTGTCAAAAAGGAAATGGAATTCATAAAGATTGATATCCTAGGCATTAGTGAGCTGAAATGGACTGGTTTTGGCCATTTTGAATTAGAAAACCATATGATCTACTATGCTGGGAATGACAAATTGAAGAGGAATGGTGTGGCATTCATTATCACAAAAAACATTTCAGAATCTATCCTGAAGTACAGTGCTGTCAGTGATAGGATAATATCCATGTCCCTATAAGGAAGACCAGTTAATATGACTATTATTCAAATTTACACACCAACCACCAAAACCAGAGATAAGGAAATTGAAGATTTTTACCAACTTCTGCAGTCTGAAATTGACCAAACATGCAATCAAGATGGCTTAATTATCACTAGTGATTGGAATCAAAAGTTGGAAACAAAGAAGAATAACTGGTAGTTGGAAAATACAACCTTGGTGATAGAAATAACACTGGAGATTGCATGAGAGAATTTTGCAAGACCAGTGACTTATTCATTACAAATACCTTTTTTCAACACAGCTCTACACATGGACTTCACCAGATGGAGTACATAGGAATCAGATGGACTACATTTGTGGCAGTAGACTATGGAGAAGCTCTATATCTTCAGCCAAAACAAGGCCAGGAGTTGATTGTGGAACAGACCATCAACTGCTCATATGCAAGTTCAACTTGAAGTTCAAGACACTTAAAACAGGTCCACAAGAGCTGAAATATGAACATAATTATCTCCCTCTTGAATTTAGAGACCATCTAAAGAATAGATCTGATGCATTGAACACTAATGACTGAACACCAGAGGAATTGTGGATGACATCAAGAACATCATCCATGAAGAACACAAAAGGTCATTTAAAAGACAGGAAAGGAAGGAAAAAACAAAATGTATGTCAGAAGAGACTCCGAAACTTTCTCTTGAGCAAAGAGTAGCTAAAGCAAATGGAAGAAATGACAAGATAAAACAGCTGAACAGAAGATTTCAAAGACCACCTAGAGAAGACAAAGTCAATTATTATAATGAAATGTGCAAAGACCTGGAGTTAGAAAACTGAAAGGGAAGAACACACTAGGCATTAATCAAGCTGAAAGAACTGAGGAAAAAATTTAAGTCTTGAGTTGCAATATTGGAAGATTCTATGGGCAATACATTGAATGATGTAAGAAACATTAAAAGAAAATGGAAGGAATACAGAGTCACTGTATCAAAAAGAATTGGTCAATGTTCATCCATTTCAGGAAGTGGGATATGATCAAAAACCAATGTTATTGAAGGAAGCAGTCGAAGCTGCACTGAAGGAATTGGTGAAAAAAAAAGATCCAGGAACTGATGGAATACCCACTGAGATGTTTCAACAAACGGATGCTCTGCTAGGGCACTCACTCAGCTATGCCAAGGGATTTGGAAGACAACTACCTGGCCACCTGACTGGAAGAGATCCATATTTGTACCCATTCCAAAGAAAGGTGATCCCACAGAATGTGGAAATTATCAAACAATATC
>NW_006921694.1:8002936-8004421 GCF_000298275.1 Orycteropus afer afer | reverse complement strand
AGGAGCTCCTCAGTTGCTCACAGCAAATTCCACCATGGAGTTTACAAAGACTTATGGCTAGAAAAGCCATACCAGGTAATTTACCACACTGCAATATCCTAGGCATTAGTGAGCTGAAATGGACCAGTTTTGGCCATTTTGAATCAGACAACCATATGATCTACTATGCCAGGAATGACAATTTGAAGAGGAATGGTGTGGCATTCATCACTGCAAAGGATGTTTCAAGATCTCTCCTGAAGTACAATGCTATCACTGATAAGATAATATACATACGCCTACAAGGAAGACCAACTAACACTATGATTATTCAAATTTACGTGCCAACCACCAAAGCCAAAGATGAGGAAATTGAAGATTTTTATCACCTTCTGCAGTCTGAAATTGCCTGAATGTGCAGTCAAGATATGTTGATGATCACAGATGACTGGAATGCAGAAGTTGGAAAAAAAGAAGAACCAGTGTTAACTGGAAAATATGGCCTTGGTGACAGAAATAATGCTGGAGAACAAATGATAGAGTTTTGTAAGACCAATGACTTATTCATTGCAATACCTCTTTTCAATAACACAAATGGTGGCTACACACATGGACTTTGCCAGATGGAGTACACAGGAATCAGATTGACTACATCTGTGGCAAGAGGTGATGGAAAAGCTCAATATCTATAGGAAAAAACAAGGCCAGGAGCTGATTGTGGAACAGACCATCAATTGCTCATATGCAAGTTCAACTTGAAGTTGAACACAATTAAAATAAGTCCACAAGAGCCTAAATATGACCTGGAATATATCCCTCCTGAATTTAGAGACCATCTAAAGAATAGATTTGATGTATTGGACACCAATGACTGAAAATCAAAAGAATTGTGGGATGACATTAAGAACACCAACCATGAAGAAAGCAAGAGGTCATTAAAAAGATAAGAAAATACCAAAATAGATGTCAGAAGAGACTCTGAAACTTGCCCTTGAGCAGACAGCAGCTAAAGCAAATGGAAGAAATGACAAGATAAAAGAGCTGAACAAAACATTTCAGAGAGCAGCTTGAGAAGACAAAGCCAATTACTATGATGAAATGTGCACAGACCTGGAGTTAGCAAACCAAAAGGGAAATGCACCCTCAGCATTTTTCAAGCTGAAAGAACTGAGGAAAAAATGTAAGCCTCAAGTTACAATATTGAAAGATTTTACAGGCAAAATATTGAATGATGTAGGAAGCATCAAAAGAAGATGGAAGGAATACAGAGTCTACCAAAAAGACCTGATTGGTCTTCATCTATTTCAGGATAAAGAACCAATGGTATTGAAGGAAGAAGTCGAAGCTGCACTGAAGGAATTGGTGAAGAATAAGGCTCCAGGAATTGATGGGATATCCATTGAGATGTTTCAACAAACACATGCCCCATTGGAGGCACTCACTCAGTTATGCCAAGAGATTTGGAAGACAGCTACCTGGCCAACTGACTGGAAGAGATCCATATTT
>NW_006921694.1:7994776-8002836 GCF_000298275.1 Orycteropus afer afer | reverse complement strand
ACAGAATACCTATTGAGATGTTTCAGCAAATGAATGCCATGCTGGAGGCACTTACTTTCTATACTGTGAAATTTGGAAAACAGCTACCTGACCAACTGACTAGAAGAGATCCATATTTGTACCCATTCCAAAGAAAGGTGATCCCACAGAATGTGGAAATTATCAAACAATATCATTAATATCACACTCAAGTAAAATCTTACTGAAGATAATTGAAAAATGGTTGGAGCAGTATATTGACAGAAAACTATCAGAAACACAAACTGGATTCAGAAGAAGACATGGAACAAGAAATATCATTGTTGATGTCAGATGTCTCTTGGCTGAGAGCAAAGAATAATAGAAAGATGTTTACTTGTGTTTTATCAACTATGCAAAAGCATTCAATTGTTTTGATTATAACAAATTATGGATAACAATGAGAAGAATGGGAATCCCAGAATACTTAATTGTACTCATGAGGAACCTGTGCATAGACCAGGGGGCTGTCATTTGAACAGAGCAAGGGGACACTGCATGGTTTAAAATCAGGAAAGGAGTACATCAATGTTGCATCCTTTGACCATGTTATTCAATCTCTATGCTGAATAAATAATCTGAGAAGATGGACTATATGAAGAAGAACATGGCATGAGATTGGAGGAAGACTCATTAGTAACCTGCAATACACAGACGACACAACCTTGTTTGCTGAAAGTGAAGATGACTTGATTCTTACTGATGAAGATTTAAGACTGCAGTCTGCAGTATGGATTATACTTCAATATAAAGAAGACAAAAATCCTCACATCTGGACCAATAAGTAGCATCACAATAAATGGAGAAAAGATTGAAGTGGTTAAAGACTTCATATGACTTGGTTCTACAGTCAACACCAATGGAAGCAGCAGTCAAGACATCAGGCGACATATTGCATTGAGCAAATATGCTGCAAAAGACTTCTGTCAAGTGTTGAAGAGCAAAGATATCTCCTTGAAGACTAAGGTGCACCTAACCCAAGCCATAGTATTTTCAATCACCTTACATGCATGTGAGAGCTGGACAATGAATAAAGAGGACCGAAAAAGAGTCGATGCTTTTGAGTTGTGGTGTTGGCTAAGAATGCTGAAAATAACATGGAGTGCTAAAAGAACTAATAAATCTGTCCTGGAAGAAGTGCAACCAGAATTCTCCTTGGAAACAAAAATAGCCAGACCCTGTCTCACCTACTTTGGTCATGTTGTCAGAAGGGACCATTCCCTGGAAAAGGATATCATGCTTGGTACAGTGGAAAGTCAATGAAAAAGAAGAAGGCCCTCACCAAGATGGATTGACACAATGCCTACAACGATGGGCTCAGACATAGCAAGGATTATGGGGCTGGCACAGGACTGGAAAGTGTTTCATTCTGTTGTACATAGGGTCACTATGAGTCAGAGACGACGGCACCTAACAACAACAACATTTGTAAGAGTCAAGCATCTGTTCAGCCCTGTCTCTACTACTCCATGATGGCTGATTTGAGGTCCCTCAAATATGCTGTGCATGTTCCTGCCCCTGAGCTTGGGTCCTCATATTCTACTTCTCCAAATACCCAAATCCTATCAGGTCCTCAGGACCTGTGGCAAATGCTTCTTGATAAAGTCTCTCCTCTCAACCTCCTCTGAGGAAACTTCTCCCTCTAGGAACTCCTTAAGCAATCATTTCATTAAAATTAATCTGTCATGACACAACCAAGAGTTGGGTGGTTCAAATCTACCCAGAGGCACTTGGGAAGAAAGGCCTTGTGATCAACTTCTGAGAGGTCACAACCATTGAAAATCCATGGACCCAGTTCTACTCTGATATATGTGAGTCAAATCTACTTGACAGCAACTGGTTTGGGGTTTTTTCTTTGTTTGTTTTGATTCTTTAACATTTTTCCATGGCTATCTTGAATTGACATTTAACTCTTACATAGTAATTTAACTGTCTATATGTGATCTTCTTTTACCAACTAAAGACAAACTCGTCTTGTTTTGACTTTTTAATCTCTCTTACCATCTCTTATAGTATTTTGTATGTGATCAGCATTCTAATCATAATTAACATATTTTAATTTGGATTTTAATTATACTTAATTTTAGAGAGCCTTTGAAGCTGATGCTCATACTCACTAGAAAGCTCAGTTGTGTACTTTTTCCCTTGCCACTGTATTCCCAGAATTTCATAAGCCTGGCACTCAAGAGACGCTCAATGATGCTGGTGCTTCAGATGTGTTCACGTTTCAGTGTGCACTATTTCTTATCATCAGTGACACAGTAGCCACTAAACTTTCTCTGAGAAAGTTCTGGGTTACATCTGCTGTCCCATCAAACTTATCAATATGCCTCAGTGTCCCAGGTTGGATGAGAAACTGTTTAAGCACCTTACCCTGAAATCTAAGAAAATTCAGATACTACTTCATTGATTCTTTTCAATTCTGACCTTCTCTGTGTGCTTTGTTTTTGATTGTTTGCCTTTTTTGTGTCTTTGTCCTCACTAGTGAACTCTTTGAGAGGCTTCCGTACTCCTTTGGATCTAGTTAGGTCTCTCTCTCTACTTGCTTTGGCAGCATGTTTAACATTGCCAAATTATTTGTTTCAATAGATACTTTAAGACTTTATTTTCTTTTACTATATAAAATAGGCTTCTTGCATTCATGAGCTTCTTTGGAAAAGACAAACTAATGTATGAAATCAATTTAGTGAAGCCATATGCTATATTCAAATTTCAGTTTTTTGGGAGATGGAGGCTATAAACAAACCTAAACAAACAAATGGTATATTTTCTGAGGTCTTTTGAAAGCCATCAATAATTAATTCCTAGTATTTGTACACAGGAGCTCTGGTAGTGTAAAGCCTAAGGCATTTGACTGCTAACCAGAAGGCTGGCAGTTCATATGCTTATTAGAGAATATTGCATATTTAAGGAAATATTCTTGTATTATTTCTTTTGAATTTGAATTCGTCCTTTTTTCAGATTATATTTATAATAAAAATTGGAGTTTTACTTTTGAATTATTTGCCTTTTTTCCCACTTTTTACAACTTTCATATGTTTTTAATTTAAAAATCAGCTCTCTTATTTTTTGATACATTTTAATTGAATAATTCTTACAACACTATTGTCTGTTAAGTTTCACAGTTATTTCAGGTTTTAAAATCTACACTTATTTTCAATATAAATTAGTTAGGCAAAGGTCTGAGATTTCTAGTACCTGTAAGGAAATTGGACAGTAGTTATTGCTTTAATCCATATTTTATTTTGAATGTATATTGAAGGAATTAATAATAATAGAAATATAAGAAGCAAAATACATACCCTCATCTTAAAGAAACATACAGTCTATTTTGGAAAAATCTCAAATATATTTGAAAGAGTAAAATAATATTTTAAAGTAGTACATAAACAAGTGAAAGATTATAGTGTTTAAACCATAAAAATCAGCCTTAAGGCAAATGAAAGTAAGAGAGAACAGTTATTTAGAGAGCCTGTCAGAGAGAAGGTGATTCTTATAATCATCCTTGTAGATAGAGTAAGTAGTAGATTGCTGGAAAGGGAAAGGGCTTTCTAGCCAGTGGGTAGTTGGAACCAAGTCGTTATGATGGAAAAGTAACATGAGTAGAAGATGGCTTGAGAGGAGTAGCTTTTTATTTATGGAGTAGCTGAGAATGTACTGGAAAAATTATGGTGAGAGCCAGAATGACATGAGCCACCTGGAAACTGTTATTCAGGACAAAACCCCAATATCAAAAACAAACCAAAATGGAATAATTCTCATTGAAGCTTACAGAAAGGTTGGACAAAGAATTCCATCAGACCAGACCAGCCATTTCCATGCAGTAAGCTGTCAGGCACACCCAAGTAAATATAGGAACCCTGTAAGCCTCTGTGAAAACCAAATTTGCCCATAATATAGTCTCATTAACATATTTGTGAACTAAAACCAAATACCAAACTCACTGCTGTTGAGTTGGATCCAACTCATAGCCACCCCTCCTTGGGTTTTCGAGGCTTTATCACTATGGAAGTAGATTGCCCAACCTTCCTTCTGAGGAGTGGCTGGTGGGTTTGAACTGCCAGCCTTCTGGTTAGCAGTCAAATGCTTTAGGCACTACACCACCAGAGCTCCCTATTTGTGAACAGATAGTACAAAATTCTGTAATTTGTGGAATTTGTATTAAGACTTCCAAACCTATTAAACAGAATCTTATTAGAATGGAAAAATAATGTCATTAATAAAATGTTAGCAAGCCCACTTATTTTCAGCTTCATTTCAAAGAACAAAATTCTCCAACCAACAAATGATAAAGAAAATTTTAAGACAGTTCAGTTGGTCACAAATGGAATGTAACCTGTATTCTTTGAAGCATGAGAGAGAACTCATTGTCTTGGAGAATTGTTATGCAGAATTTTTTTCACTAAGCAAAATCTGGTATAAAGAGAGACAAAACCAAAGCTTCCTTTCTTTGTCTGTTTCTTTGGAATCAATGCTATTGATTTTAACAACAAGGCAATTAGACGAAATTTCTACAACCTTCACCTTCATGGGGAAGGATCAAAATATTGTTCACTTATTCAATAGTCTACTGGACAATGGATAAGTTTAGTGAGCTCTGTAAGGTAGCTATTTAAAAAGAGAAAGATCCTCAGAGAGATAGATTGACACAGTGATTGCAACAATGGGCTCAAGCATGGCAACAATTGTGAGGATGGCTCAGGATGGCCATCTGTTGTACATAAGATTGCTATGAGTCAGAACCAACTGGATAGCGCCTAACAACAATAACTTAAAAGGCAGCAAAGAAAGAAAAGACCAAAAAGGATGTCAGAAGAGACTCTGAAACTTCAACATAGAGTAGCTGAAGTGAATGGAAGAAATGATGAAGTAAAAGAGCTGAACAGAACATTTAAAAGGGTGGTTCTAGATGACAAAGTATTATAATCAAATGTCCAAAGATCTGGAGTTAGAAAACAAAAAATGGAAGGAGGTCCTTGCTGTTTCTCAAGCTGAAACAATTGAAGTAAAAATTCAAGCCTCAAGTTGCAATAATGAAGAATTCTACAGGCAAAGTATTAAACAATGCAAGAAGCATCAAAAGAGTATTGAAAGAATACACAGAATCACTGTACCAAAAAGAATTGGTTGATGTTCAATCATTTCAGGAGGCAGAGTATGATCAAGAACTAATGGTAATGAGAGAAGTCCAAGGTGCACTGAAGACTCTGGTAAAACAGAAGAGTCCAAGAGTTGATGGAATACCAACTGAAATATTTCCACAAATGGATGCAACACTGGAAGGTTGATCACTCATCAATGCCAAGAAATTTGGAAGACAGATAACTGACCAAACAACTGGAAGAAACAGATATTCATGCCCATTCCAAAGAAAGGTGACCAACAGAATGTGGAAATTATGGAGCAATATCATTAAAATCACATACAAGTAAATTTTTGCTAAAGATAATTTGAAAACAATCGCAGCAGTATATCAATAGGGAACTGCCAGAAATTCAAGCCAGATTCAGAAGAGTACATGAAATGAGGTTATCATGGTTGATGTCAGATGGATCTTGACTGAAAGCAGAGAATACCAGGAAGATGTTTACTTCTGTTTTATTGATTATGCAAAAGCATTCAACTGTGTGAATCATAGCAAAATATGGACAACATTGCTAAGAATGGGAATTTCAGATCACTTAATTGTGCACCTGAGGAACCTGTACATAGGCCAAAATGCTGTCATTCAGACAGAACAAGGAGATACTGTGTGGTTTTAAATCAGGAAAGGTGTGAATCACGGTTGTACCCTTTCACCATTACCCATTCAATCTGTATTCTGAGCAAATAATCTGAGAAGCTGGACTATATGAAGAAGATCATGTCATCACCATTGGAGGAAGATGCATTAACAATCTTCAAAATGGAGATAACACAACTTTGCTTGCTGAATGTGAAGAGAACTCAAAGCACTTACTGATGAAGATCAAAGACTACAGCCCTCAGTGTGGATTACATCTCAGCATAAAGAAAACAAAAATCCTCACAACTGGACCAATAAGCAGCATGATGATAAATGGAGAAAAGATTGAAGTTGCCAAGGATTTCCTTTTACTTGGATCCACAATCAACAGCCATGGAAGCAGCAGTCAAGAAATCAAACAGCATATTACATTGAGCAAATCTGCTGCAAAAGGCCTTTTAAAAGCATTAAAAAACAGCGATGTCACTTTGAGGACTCAAGTGCACCTGCACTAAGCCATGGTATTTTCAATTACCTCCTATGCATGCAAAAGTTGGATAGTGAATAAGGAAGACTGAAGAAGAGTTGATGCATTTCAATTATTGTGTTGGTGAAATATTGAATATATCATGGACAGCCAGAAGAACAAAAAAATCTGTCTTGGCAGAAGCATAGCTAGAATGCTCCTTAGAAGGGAAGATGGCAAAACTTCATGTTATGTACTTTAGACATGTTATCAAGAAGGAGCAGAGTCCCTGGAGAAGAACATCATCCTTGGTAAAGTAGAAGGTAAGTGAAAAAGAGGAAGATCCTCAGCAAGATGGATTGACACGGTGGATGCAACAATGGTTCAGATACAGCAATGATTGTGAGGATGGACTGGACCAGGCAGTGTTTTCTATTGCACACAGGATCACTGTCTTGGTGGCACCTAATTAAAACCAATTAGCTTGATATTTACTTTGGCTTTAGGGTAGGAAGCAACAACATGCGTGTGCAGCCTAGGTAACAACTTCCTGGAAAAGCACTCAACTCAATATTGCATCCCTCTACTTATGGAGTAACAAGTAGTTTCCCCAGTGTCAGAATCTGACTGGGACTTTTGAATTCACCCTGGCCACCTGCCCTAAGCTCTTCTGAGAATGTAGATCCCAGCAGCCTGGCCTAGAGCTACCAGCCTCCGAGGCTTGATAAGGTAACTTCCCTCTGGGTTTATACCAATGAGTTTTCTCCTTCCCAACTGTGCAGTGGGCAAATATTGGCATGCCCATGCTGACATGAGCCTTAGCAACCAAGTGGAGTCTCATTCATATTTTCCTTTCTGTTTAATAAGTACTCACAGCCTAGGTATTATTTTCCTTTGAAGACAGGATTTACTAACAAGCTTGACACTAAGGTCAATAGAAAACGTAAAATGGCATAAACAAATAAGCATTTCTTTATTTTCTAAGATGCTTTTAGTTAATTTCCCATTTATTCATTCTCTTATCAATGATATTTGTGTTTAAATAAGATTTTCTCTTCACAGTGTGATTTTCCCATCTGTTCGGTTCCTGTAGTGAAGTTTTGACCTCATGTTTGTTTGTCTTCTCACAGCTTGTTGCCATGGAAATAATTATAAGATGGCACATCTCAACCCTAGCTTCAAAACACCCTGAAAGAGATGGAAGATGAGCAGGATAGAAATATGCTTTTAGCTGAACACACATGTCTGGTTATTGTCAAAAGCAAAATAGAAGGAAAGTGCAGAGTAATGAGTGATATGTTAATGGTTAAATGTATGTCAAATGGCTCTCCCCAAGACAGGCTTTTTTTTCTCTGAGGGAATGCTATATTATAGAAATACAAGAACTGGTCTTCAAGAAGGATGAGCCCCTGTGATTTAGAAATGAATAAATACTTTGTGCTGAAGAAATATGGTGCTTAAGAGAGATTAAGTTAGTTCTGCAGGTGGGTGGCTTCCTTCTTTTGTCCCTTTGGCACACTTGAAAACACGCCTGACATCCTGGGGAAATGTCCTAAGCTATAATCTTGGTCCCACGTTCTCTTGGGAGAAATGAGGCCTAACAGTCTGATGATATTTTCTGTTGTTCCTGGATAGAGGCAAGGAAACATCAAAAAAGAGAACAAAAGAAAAAGCATACGCTTTTCACTTTTCATAAGAAAAACTGTTGCACAGTAATTAAATAAGCCACCTTCAAGTCACATATTGTTTGAAGGACATAGCAACATCGTGGTCATAGCTCTTGCCATCCAACTATTTAAAGTGAAATTGTTATCTTAACTTCATTTTTTACCAAAGTAGCAAGATACATTA
>NW_006921694.1:7984428-7992165 GCF_000298275.1 Orycteropus afer afer | reverse complement strand
AGCTGGATTCAGAAGAGGATGTGGAACAAGGGATATCATAGCTGTTGTCAGATGGATCTTGGCTCAAGGCAAAGAATACCAGAAAGATGTTTACTTATGTTTTATTGACTATGTAAAAGCATTTGATTGTGTGAATCATAAGAAAATTATGAGTAACATTGAGAAGAATGGAAATTCCAGAACACTTAATTGCACTCATGAGGAACCTATACATAGACCAGGAGGCAGTCATTTGAACAGAACAAGGGGACACTGTGTGGTTTAAAATCAAGAAGGGAGTGTGTCAGGGTTGTATTCTTCCACCATACTTATTCAACCTGTATGCTGAGCAAATAATCTGAGAAGCTGGACTATATGAAGAAGAAGGTGGCATCAGGATTGAAGCAAGGCTCATTAACAACCTGTGATATGCTGACAGCACAACTTTGCTTGCTGAAAGTGAGGATGACTTAGAGCACTTACTCTGAAGATTGAAGAATATAGTCTGCAGTATGGATTACATCTCAGTATAAAGAGAACAAAAATCCTCACTGGACCTATAAGTAGCATCATGATAAATGGAGAAAAGATTGAAGTTGTCAAAGACTTCATTCACATTGCTTGGTTCTACAATTGATACCAGTGGAAGCAGCAGTCAGGACATCAAACGATGTATGGCACTGGGCAAATCGGCTGCAAAGGACCTCTTCCAAGTGCTGAAAAGCACAGATGTCTCCTTGAGGACTAAGGTGTGTCTGATACAAGCCATGGTATTTTAAATTGCCTCATGTGCACGTGAAAGCTGGACAATGAATAAGGAAGACCAAAGAAGAGTTGATGCTTTTGAGTTGTGGTGCTGGCAAAGAATACTAAAAGTACCATGGACTACTAAAAGATCTAATAAATCTGTCCTGGAGGAAATGCAGCCAGAATGCTCCTTGGAAGCAAGAATGGCCAGACTTCGTCTCACCTACTTTGGTCATGTTGTCAGAAGAGACCACTCCCTGAAAAAGGATGTTATGCTTGGTAAGGTGGAGGGGAAGCCTTCAACAAGATGGATTGACACAGTTGCTGCAACGATTGGTTCAAGTATAGAAAGGATTGTGGAGTTGGTGCAGAACCAGGCAGTGTTTTGTTCTGCTGTGCATTGAGTCGCTATGAGTGGGAAATGACTCAACGGCACCTAACAACAACAACATTATAATCATTTATTTATCATCCACATTGAATTGACATGTTTTACCCACATCTAGTGTAATCCTCCCAAAAACTCTTCAAGGTGGCTATTATTCTCACTTAACAAGAGAGAAGTTCTGAGAATTTCCAAGACTGCACAAGCAGTAAAGGGGCAGAACTCAAATTTGGAATCAGGTCAGTTTCTGAGTTCCACACTCTTGTACTTTAATATACAACTTCCTTGCTTTGAGGAAGTGATTATCTTAGGTCCTTTTCACTTCCCACTATTGGTATTTGATTGATGATTCATTATTTTCCTGTGAAACAGTACTCCCCAGTGAGAAAGTAAGAAAGGAAGCTGTGTGAATACTGATATGAGATGCATTTCTTCCTGCTCCCCTGTCTAGTCTTCTTTCATCTCCCTACAATCCTTACTTCCTGCATCCCTAACTAAGTTTTCTCTACTCTTCCTCCTTTTCTGGAAATCAGAGATGGGTATCTTGCCAATTGCACCAACAGTGACTGCTTGCAGTCAGGCCCAGCCCCTTTCTCTGAGGAGGGAGACTTGAGCCTGTGACATAGCAACTTCATCTACATCATTCACGGCAGCACTGAGCCATTGTTAGAAGGGAAGAATTGGTGAGATGTGCTTCCTGTAATATTAAGCATTACCATACATTTCCTAATCTTGACAAGGTAGTCTTTAAAACTTCTAAAAATAGTGTGAGTGTTATTGTGTTATTGTTAGGTGCAATGAAGTCAGTTCTAAATCATAGCAACATCATGTACAACAGAACCAAACACTGTCGGGTCCTTTGCCGTCCTCATAATCATTGCTATGTTTGAGACTAATGTTGCACTCACTCTGTCAATCCATCTACTGAGGGTTTTCTTCTTCTTTACTGACCTTCTGCTTTACCAAGCATCATGTCCTTCACCACAGACTGGTCCCTCCTAATAACATATCCAAAGTATGTAAGATGAAGTCTTGCCATCCTCACTCTTAAGGAGAATTCTGGTTGTACTTCCAGGACAGATTTGTTCATTCTTCTGGCTTCCATGATTTATTTTATATTCTTCACCAACACCATAGTTAAAATGATCAGCTCTTCCTCAGTCTTCTTTATTCATTGCCCATATTTTGCATGTATAGAAGGCAATTGAAAATACCATGGCTTTGGTCAGGCACACATTAGTCCTCAAAGTGACATCTTTGCTTTCTAAAACGTTTAAGAGGTCTTTTGCAGATTTGCCCAGTGAAAAATGTCATTTAACTTCTTGATGCTGATTCCATGGGCATTGATTATGGATCCAAGTATAAGGAAATCCTTAACAACTACAATATTTTCTCAATTTATCATAATGTTACTTACTGGTTCAGTTTTGGAGATTTTTGTTTTCTTTATGTTGAGGTGTAATCTGTACTGAAGGCTGTAGTCTTTGATCTTCATCGGTAAGTGCTTCAAGTCCTCTTCACATTCAGAGAGGAAAGTTTTATCATCTGTGTATTACAAGTTGTTAATGAATCTTCCTCCAATCCCGATGCTGTTTTCTTCTTCATATAGTCCAGTTCCTTGGATTATTTGCTCAGCATATAGATTGAATGAATAGGGTGTTGCACAGGTTTCCTGATTTTAAGCCATGAAGTATCCCCTTTTACGGTTTGAACGATTGCCCCTTGGTCTATCTACAGGTTCCACAGGAGCACAACTAAGTGATCTGCAATTCCAATTCTTCTCAGTGTTGTCCATAATTTACTATTCACAGTTTTGAATGCCTTTGCATAGTCAATAAAACAGAAGTAAACATCTTCCTGGTATTTTCTGCTTTCAGCTGAGATCCATCTGACATTAGCAATGATATTCCTCATTCCAGGTCCTCTTCTGAATCTGTCCTGAATTTCTGATAGTTCTCTGTTGGTGTACTGCTGCAACCATTTTTGAATTTTCTTCAGCAAAATTTTATTTGTGTGGTTTATTAATTATATTATTCAATAATTTCTGTATTCTGTTGGAGCTCCTTTCTTTGGAATGGACATGAATGGATCTCTTCCAGGCATTTGGCCAAGTACCTATCTTCCAAATTTCTTGGTCTAGATAAATGAGCATTTCCAAACTTGCATAACTTTGATGAAACATCTCAGTTTGTATTCCATCAATTCTTGGAGGCTTGTTTTTCACCAAAGTCTTTAGTGCAGTTAATTTGGACTTCTTCCTTTAAAACCATCAGTTCTTGATCATATGTTGCCTCCTGAAATCGTTGAATGTGAACCAATTCTTTTTGGTACAGTAACTCTATGTATTCCTTCCATCTTCTTTTGCCCATAGAATCCTTCTATATGGCAACTAGGGGCTTGACTTTTTTCTTCAGTTCTTTCAGGTTGAAATATGATTGTGCCTTTCCCTTTTGGTTTTCTAACTCCAGCTCTTTGTACGTTTCATTATAATGCTTTACTTTGTCTTCTGGAGTTGCCCTTTGAAATTTGGGTTCCATTCTTTTACTTCACCATTTCTTCCATTTGCTTTAGCTACTGTCCAGTCAAGAGCAAGTTTCAGAGTCTCTTTTGACATCCATTTGGTATTGAATCTTCTGAATATGTCCAGAATTTCTGACAGTTCTCTGTTGGTATACTGCTGCAACCATTTTTCTGAATGTTGACACATCAGCAAATGAAGGTCCTGAAAGCTTTACTCCATCCATTTCTTTAATGTCAACCTACATTGAGGAGGCAGCTCCTCTCTAGTCGTATTTTGAGTGCCTTCCAATCCAACAGGTTCGTCTTCCAGCACTATATCAGACAATGTTCTGCTGCTATTCATAAAGTTTTCATTGGCTAGTTTTTTCAAAACTAGATCATCACCTTCCTAATCTATCTTAGTTTGTTCACTATAGATGACCCTGCTTGTATTTGAAATACCACTGAGATAGCTTCCAGCACCATGGCAACATGCAAGCCACCATAGAATGACAAAGTAACAGATGAGTGGTGGTCACTGTGATTACTACCGTGTAATAGACTATTTAATACCACTCAAATGAAATGTCTCTGGTGTCACATGTTACATTTGTACAGATAGCAGAATGATCTATCATGATTAATACTATCATAATAAAACAATCTGGGAAAGAGGAAACACTTCAGTTTTCTTACACTACTATCTATAAATGTTCTATAACTATAAAACATTTAGGAAGAAAAATGACTAAGCATTTTTGGTCATTAAAAAAATGTTTCTTCCAATATTCTCTATGTAACCTGCCATTCTAGTAAAACTGAACTTGAAAGAATGGAGGAATTAATGGATTAACTCTAATTCAACTAACTTTTGTATATTTACTATGATTCAGCTACTCTGCCAGCTGCTTTCATTTAATACTCACAATAACCTATCACAATATGTTTTATTATCTACATTTTACAAATGAAAAAAATATAGCTAATATAACATAGCTATTAGGTGGCAATCTGGGATTAAATGCAAGTTGTTTAACTTAGTGCTCTTTCTAATATATTCTGAAGAAAAATCATCTTGTAGAGAACACCTAAATGCCTTTCTCTGAAGGGTTGAGGGCAAAGGAACTAAGTCACAGACTTTTTCCTTCTGAGCACATATTTCACTCTAACAACAGAATTTGAGCAATGAAGCTGACCTCAAAGGAATGGATAGATGAGCTGAAGGGGTGAATGTGGACACCAATAACGAGATTGTGCAAGCAAACAAGAGAAATTAATGCCTTATTATAGCAGGTAGAAAAGTTCAATCTCCCCTGCTCCCGTTCTATTTACATAGGTCCTGTGAAGTTGTAGATTGGGTGAGTGAAGATGATCAGATATATTACATCACCTGTCCTGTAGTGAATGGTGACAAACCTAAGGACTTGGTAGTACTTGTATCACGAAGAAAGCCTCTCAGAGATGGGTGAGTATATACAGATCAAGCATTAAAGCAAAGTTATACAGCATAAAGTAGAAATATAAGTTGATATGAAAATAAGAAAATCAGTGTAAGTATTACTGGTCTTGAATGGTGTTTATCTGATTGTTTTTTTCCCCTAGGTGGAACTTTAACTATTATTACAAAAATAAATGCAATAATCATCTACTGAATGCAAGCTCTGTGAGAAGCACCATGTAAGGTTACTGAAGCAACTCCCTTTTCTATTACTCGATGCAGATGCAAAACTGATATTTAGGAAATTTTAGAGCATGATCAGTCAAAATGCATTGAAAACCAAATGAAACACTATGAATTGAGTTGGAATTCACAAAGTAATGCTTCCTAACTTGGGATGATGTGGGTTGAATTGTGCCGCCTGAAAATATATGCTGTAGTCCTAACCCTCAGTACCTGTGAATATGACCTTTTTTCAGAAATAGGGTCTTTGCAGATGTAATCAAATTAAGATGAGGTCATACTGGAATACAATATGACTGATATCCTTATAGGAAGAGGAAAATAGATATAGAAATAGACTCGTGGGGGAGAAGATCATGTGAAGATAATGTCAGAGAGTGGAGTGATATCTATAAGCCAAAGCATGCTAAGGATTTATGGTAACTACCAGAGCTAGAAAGAGCCTTCAGAGAAAACATATCTCTGCCAATACAGTGATTTTGGACTTCTAGCTTCTAGAACTCTGAAAGAATAAATTTCTGTTGTTTTAAGCCATCCAGTTTGTGGTAATTTGTTACATCAGCCTAAGTAACTAATACCGTCAACTACCAAAAAGTTTAAAGGAGGTAATTAAAAAAAAAAAAACAACTATCAGAATATAAACAAGGCAGGGAAAAGTAACAAAGGCAAGATTTTAGCGAAAGTAGAAGGCCAGAGATGTGAGCTCAGCATTTTGGCATCATTTTACCCTTAGAATACTGGTTGATTTCAGAAGAGGCAATTGATGTATAAGAAGCTGAGCAGATTCTTTGACAGGCTTACGGGAAGAAGAGGGATAGTTAACCCTCCCCTTATGATGTTTAGATCCTTTAGGACTACTTCCTAGGAGTAAGGGTGAGCTGAAACTGGACTGGTTCTCCCAGTCTGGACTGTCACACATTTTTTGTTCATTGAAAGCTCTAAATTAGATTTTAGAGTGTAAGATGTTTAGTTGCAGATGATTTTGGATAGCCACTTCCATAGCTATATGCCAGAAGCAAATGTAAATCCTCTCCAAAATAGGCCCCTTCATGCCTCAAATTATTTCTATTGCTATATACCAGAACGATAATATCTGACGTTCACTCAAAAATAACCAGGCACACAGGATACTTGATAATGTAAACAAAAACCAAGAAAAACAAAAGAAATAGTAACAGATTTATAGGACCTCTAACTATTGGGATTATTAGACACTGTTTTGAAGGTAACTATAATATATTCAAGGAGGTAGAAGACAAAAGTTTCAACAAAGAATTGAAAACTACAGAAAGAACAAAATAAAAATTCTAGAATTGACATATATAAAAACTCAGTGGGTGATTTTAATAACTGTTTAGACATAGATGAAAAGAGAATCAGTGAAATGGATAATAGGGTAGAAAAAGTATCCACCTTAAACACTGAAGTACAAAAGGATTGACAATATCAAAGACAGGATAAGACAAATAAGATATGTAGTGAGAAAAACTAACATTCTAATACTCAGATAATTAAATGTACAGAAGAGAGAAAAAGGGGACATAAGTAAAGCAATGATAGAAGAAAATGTTTCAAATCTCATTGAAGACATCAACCTCCATGTTTGAGAAGACCAACAAACTCTATAATCAAGATACATAAAATAAAACCATACAAAATCATACCATATAAAAACTGATAAAGATCAAAGACAAAGAAAATCCTAAACAGCAACCAGAATTTAAAAGAAAAGCCATGCTTAATTCAAAGAAAAAATGAAAATTAGAGACATTAAGAGTGCTGAAAGAAAACATTTGCCAATTTTTCTATCCCCAGAAAAAATAGTCTTTAAGAATGAAGGTGAAATACATATTCAATCACAGAAACAGAGTTTTGTCGCTAACAGACCCACACAAAAGAAAATAATGAAGGCTTTTCTTCAGGCAAAAGGAAAATGATCTCAGAGTGAAGATCACAGATGTAGTCACAAATGACAAGCAATAGAAAGAACGGATATATGAGTAGAGCTGAATGAATATTGGCTATATAAATAATAATAATAATCCAAAAATCAAACCCACTACCATCAAGTGTATTCCAGCTCATAGTAACCCTGTAGGGCAGAGTAGAACTGTCCCATAGTTTCCAAGGCTGTAAATCTTTATGGAAGCAGATTGCCTCATCTTTCTCCTGCAAAGTGGCTGGTGAGTTCAAACTGCTAACCTTTTGGTTAGCAGCTGAATATGTTAACCACTGCACCATCAGAGAGAGCTTCTCTTAAAAAAAAAAAAAATAATAATAATTAAAAACATTTCAAATTAAGATCCACCACAACAATAACATATAGGTCAGGAAATAAATGAAGTTCAAGTGTTTTTAGGTTTTTGCATTGTCCAGGAATAGATAATAGTTTAAGCATAGGTACTGAAACAATGCGGGCTTGTGCTTACTCACTGATCTGCACTGA
>NW_006921694.1:7983266-7984328 GCF_000298275.1 Orycteropus afer afer | reverse complement strand
AGATATAACCATACATTTTTATTTTGTAATTTATTAATATACTGTTTTATTTCAGATAAAAATATATACTCTGGAGGAGTACAATGTTTTATCTGTTTGGGTTGAAAAACATGTGGAAAGACCAGCACACTTTGCATATCATCTCTTGTCTGACTTTACAAAAAGACCTTTATGGGACTCCCATTACGTGTAAGAATAAATTAAAATTTTCCTCTCAATCAACCCTGATATCATGTAAAAGATGATCTCCACATCACTCTTCATCTCCATTGCCTGATGTATAACCCTGTTTTATTAATTAAAAAGTATTTTTCCAAGCTTGCTTTGCACAGAATAATACATCATAATCTATTGAGAGACACAAAATGAAGAGTATTATAATCATTTTATGATTATAAAAGAGCCTCAGGATCCAGGTAAGGGGAGGGATCCAGACTGCAAAAGCAGGGGACAACAGACAGAGCCACAGGGTCCAGGTAAGGGGAGGGACACAGGCCCCACCCCAAGAGGCAAGAAGTGAGAGAAAAGCCAGGGATGACAGACAGAGCCACGGAATCCAGGTAAAGGGAGGACTGAGATGTTTAGAACAGCTAAGGGAGACAAACTTGCCTGTCAATTTCTCTTACTGTGGTGCCTTACATGTTGCTGTGAGGCTGGAGGCTGTGCCACTGGTGTTTCAAATGTCAGCAGGGTTACACATCGTGCACAGGTTTCAATGCAGCTTACAGATTGAGACAGATGAGGAAGAAGGAAGAGGCCATCCACTTCTCAAAGAGTTGGCAGGGAAAACCTTATGAATAGCAGAGAAACACTGTCTGATACATTACTGGGCAACTTTATGAATAGCCCAGAACATTGTCCAATACAGTGCAGGAAGAATGAGCCCCTTAGGTTGGAAGGCTCTCAGAACATGACTGGAAAAGAGTTGCCTCATCAGAGTAGAACCAACCTTAATGATATGGATAAAGTAAACCTTTCAAGACCTCCATTTGCTCACGTGGTATGACTCAAATTGAGGAGAAACAGCGCAAACATCCATTAATAATAGGAACATGGAATGTA
>NW_006921694.1:7942962-7950467 GCF_000298275.1 Orycteropus afer afer | reverse complement strand
GAGCCTGGTGTAACCACTGAGACTATGGCCCCTGGTTGCCCTTCAGGTCTGGAATTGAACCCACAACTGTGGTTTCCGGCCGAACAGGGTACACGCATGTGAGTTAAACATTTGCCTCAAGTGGACACACGCCCTGGGGAGGGCAGTCATGGGAGAGGGAAGGGCTGCTTGTGCACAGGAGGATAGCTCGGGGTGCAGAGGAGTGTGGAGGGATGGGCACTGGGAGGAGGTGACTGTGGGGGGGAAGTGGGAGGGGAGCTCCTGCATTGTGGATTTTGGTCAATGACATGAGACAAAGTATGTGTGGACTGCTATGTGAGGGGTGAGTTTGCTCTGTGGATCTTCACCCAAATCCTAATAGAAAGAAGAAAAAAATGGAAAGAAAAAAAAAAAAAAAAAGAGACCTTTAAATTCTTCCACTCTTCCCCCAAAAAATTCCTTTCCTTAAGCAAATTTTGACAGCTCTAATTAAAAACATATAATCAAAACCTGACCACTTCAATCAACTACTCCACTCCCATCCGTCAAGACATCATCTTCTCTCAACAGGATTTTAATCCGTCTTCCTGTTCAGCTCTTGCTCCCTTCACTCTACTCTCAACATAGCACTCAGATCATGTCCTATTTTTACTCAGAATCTACCAACATTTTGCATACAACAGAATAAAAGTCTACAGGGGCCTGTGTGCTAGATTAAATTATTGTTCAGAAATATTCATCCTCCTACCACCTTTCCTTGTATCCATGAATGTAGTGTATTTCTCTTTCTCTTGTTTCTGTGCTTGGCCATGTGACTCATCAATGGAATGTTAGCAGACAAGATACAACCAAAAACTTTTAAAGTGTTTTTGCAAATAGTCTTGCCTTCTTGCATCTCTGACAGTGTCTTGAGGAAAACATGCCAGGGCTGGCCTCCTGATCCTATGAGCAGGATGAGAGATGTGGAACAGACCTACTTAATCTGAGTCTTCCTTACATTAGACACCCCCAAGTCAAACTGCAGATGAACAAAAGAAAGTCCAATTGAGATTAGCAGAGCTTCCCAGTAAACTCACCATAGATTTCCAATCCAGGCAGGAGCTAATAATTGCTTATTTTATATGTCCTTGTGGCTGTTATGCACACTCCCTGGGTTGTGCAAATGCTTAATGCACTGGGCTACTAGCCTAAAGCTTGGTGTTTCGAGCCCACCCAGAGGAAACTTGGAAGAAAGGCAGAAATGGACATAGATATTTGTTTGTGGCAAGAAGGTGGACCCTTAATTGATATTACCGCTGAAAATAACAAATAAACAACAACAACTAAAAAAATGGGGTAAAATTATTTTTAAAATACACCCCTCCACTTACAAGAAAGCATAGAATCTACAGAGGCCAGATATTAGGTGAATGCAAGAGCGCTAGGAGATAAGACAGCACTGAAGCTGGTTTTCACCTGAGGGACTCTGCTGAGCCTGAAAGACCTTGAGCTGCCTGAGGGACAGAAAATATAGTGCCCAACTAATATGTGATCAACTAATGGGGAGCTCTGGTAGCATAGTGGCTAAGACACTTGCCTGCTAACCAGACGGCTGGCAGTTCAAACCCACTAGCCACTCCTCGGAAGGAAGGTTGGGCAATCCTACTTCCGTAGTGATACTGCCTCGGAAACCCAAGGAGGGGTCGCTATGAGTCGGGTTTGACTCGACGGCATGTAACATCTACAACAACAATATGTGAAGTCTAATCTTTGCCTCTGTCAGAAACTGAAAGGACTATACACCTTCAGTGTAAAGGTGAATGAAAAATAAGCAGGGTTCTCCGTAGGATGAGATAAGAAGAAAACTTGTTGCCTGTCTCCACTTTTATATTGAGTGGCAAGTGAAAAAAATTTTCCCCTGAGAACTTGAAACCTTGTCTTCTCACCTGGGTTTTCAGCCTTAATTCCTGTTGCTCAAGTTGAGCTCTTAATTTAAAATCATTCCAAGCTGAAAGTGCTCTGCAAACAACCGGCAGAAACTTAGAGCAATCTATTCTGGCAACACTCAACTATAAGAAATTTATATAAAATTCAAAGAACCAGACTTCACCATCAGAAACCATAAGATCATACTAAATAAGATATCATGAATAAGTCAACAGCAACAACAGGTAACAAAATTGGCCCTGCAAAGATTTCACATTTTTCAATTGTCAAATACAGAATGTGAACAAGTATGATTACTATGTGTGATGGTTACTGTTACATGTCAACTCAGCTAGACTATGATTCGCAGTGGTTTGGCAGATACTATGTAATCACTTTCCATTTTGTGATGTGATGTAAGCATCCAATCAGTTGAAAGAAGAGTTTCCTTGGGGATGGGGTCTGCATCCAGTATATAAATGTATGCTCTGGCAAGCTCACTCTTTCTAGATACTGCACTCTTCTTGCTGCCTGACTTTTAGTTCTGGAGACAAGAAGCCTGCATAAGTCTTGGGTCTGCTGCCTGACCTGAAGATTTTGGATTCACCAACCCCTGCCACCCCAGGGTGGCAGCAAAGGCCTCCAGACTTCCACCTAACTGATTTGGGGTTCATCAGCCTCTGAGGTGAGCCTGCAGATATGGGGATTCATTAGCCCCTGCGACCTTGTGAACCAGCAGAGGTCTTCAACCTGTGGCCTGATCCATGGATTTCACACTTGCCAGCCACATAATTGCATGAGTCATTTCCTTGAAGTAAGTTTCTCTCTACATACAGGAAGTCCCTGGGTTACAAACAAGACTTGTTCCTAACTGTGTCTTTAAATGTGTAGGTAATTTGGACCAAATGCATATAGTTTTTATTTAGAATTTTCAGCAGTTTAACAGCTGCACTTGAGCAAGTGAAAGTGATTGTGATGAATGATTTGTTGGGAGTAGGGGTTGGTTCAATTGTTTCAAAGTGAGGGCAGATTACACAAAATTAAAGGGCAAGTATGAGTTGTCCTGTCTGTAAGTTGGACTTTCATAACTGAGGGAAAAAAAATATATATATATGCACTCCACTGGTTTTTCTTCTCTAGAGAACCCAGACTAAGACAATATGTTTAAAGAAACCAAGAGAAAATTAAAATTTTGAGCAAGAAATAGGAGACTATTAAAAAAAATAGTAAACAAATTTGAAAAGTAACCTACTGAAATGTCTAGAATTGAAAAATATAATTTAAAAACTCAATTGTAACTAAAAAAAATGGCTATGTGCTAAGGGAAAATTATTTTCAACTTAGAATTTTATGCCCACTGAAACGATCTGTAAAACCTCTAGCAGGGAAAATGATAGAATTTACCACCAATATCTCCTTAGTAACAAAATTCCTAAGTGTCGTACTTTTTGAAGAAGAAAAATGACATTATATATAAGGTCTAGGGAGCTCCGGTAGCATAGTGGCTAAGGCACTTGACTGCAAACCAGAAGTCTGGCGGTTCAAACCCACTAGCCACTCCTCAGAAGGAAGGTTGGGAAATCTACTTCCGTAGTGATACTGCCTCAGAAACCCAAGGAGGGGTTGCTACGTGTTGAGGAGGACTCAATGGCATATAACAACAACAACAACATATAAGGTCTAAAATGAAAGGAAGAAATATAAACAAACATAATATCATATAATTGAAATAAGTATTATTTAAAGAATAAAAATAATGTTTAATTTGTGTATAACAGTAGTGTGTAAGTGAAAAATAGGAGAACTAAAGTATTACAAAATTTTCTACCATAATGTTGTGAAGAGTAAAGATACTAACAAACTTTAAATTTTAAACTTTGTTGAGCTGGGGAAGACAAGGGTGTTTATTCATTCAAAGGAAATGTATTGCATATTCAGTATATGTCAGGTAATGTACTAATACTGGGGATAGAGCAATGAACAAAAAAGCCAAAAATTTTGGCTCTCCCAATATTATTTTAAATGTAAAGAGATTGAAAGCATTCAGGAACCAGACAAGGATGCCCTCTATCACTACTTCTATTCAACATTGTATTCGAAGTCATAGCCAGGGCAATAAGGCAAGAAAGGGAAACAAAAGACAGCCAAATGGGTAAAGAAGAAGTAAAGCTATCCCTATTTGCAGATGATGTGGTTCTATACTTAGAAAACCCAAGAGACTCAGCAAGAAAATTACTGGAGCTAATTGAACAATTTAGCATAATGGCAGGATACAAGATCAACATACAAAAATCAGTTGGATTCTTCTACACCAGGAAAAAGATCTCTGAAAAAGGAAATCAATAGCATTTACTATAGCTACAAAAAATATAAAATACATGGGAATAAATCTTACCAGGGACACAAAAGACCTGTACAAAGAAAACAACAAAACACTGCTTCAAGAAATTATGAGATCTACATAAATGGAAGAACATACCATACACATGGACAGAAAGAATGAACATTGTGAAAATGTCAACATGTCCCAAAGCAATCTATACGTTCAATGCAATCCTGATCCAGATTCCATCAACATTCTTTAAGGACATGGACAAGCCAGTAACTAATTTTACATGGAAAAGAAAGACACTTCTGATAAGCAAAGCACTATTGACGAAGAATAAAGTAGGAAGTATCATATTCCCCAATCTCAAAACTATACAGCCACAATAGTTAAAACAGCCTGGTATTGGTACAGTGACAGACACTAGACCAGTGGAATAGAATTGAGAATCCAGAAATAGAAATATCCTCCCATGGTCAGCTGATCTTTGACAAAGGACCAAAATCCAGTAAATGGGGAAGAGCTAGACTCTTTAACAAATTATGCTGGCAAAACTGTATATCTATTTTCAGGAAAATGAAACAAGCTCTATACCTCATACCAAACACAAAAACCAATTTCAGATGGCTCATAGACTTAAAAGTAAAACCTAAAACAATTAAGTTCATCAAAGAAAAATTAGGAGCAAACTTGTTGTTACGTGCCATCAAGTTGCCTGCGACTCAACTCTACTTCCATCTTCCTTATTCATTGTCTAGCTTTCACATGCATATGAGGTGATTGAAAATACCGTGTCTTGGGTCAGGCACACCTTGGTCTTCAAAGAGACATTTTTGCTCTTCATTACTTGAAAGAGGCCTTTTACAGATTTGTCCAGTGCAATATGTTGTCTGATTTCTTGACTGCTGCTTCTATTTGTGTTGACTGTGGATCCAAGTAATATGAAATCTTTGACAACTTAAATCCTTTCTCCATTCATCGTTATCCTGCTTATTGGTCCAGTGGTGAGGATTCTTGTTTTCTTTATATTGAAGTGTAATCCATACTGCAAATTGTAGTCTTTAATCTTCATTAGTAAGTGCTTGAAGTCATCTTCACTTTCAGCAAGCAAGATTGTGTCATCTGCATATTGTTGTTGTTGTTATGTGCCGTCGAGTCGGCCCCCCCGACTCATAGCGACCCCTCCTTGGGTTTCTGAGACAGTATCACTATGGAAGTAGGATTGCCCAACCTTCCTTCCAAGGAGTGGCTGGTGGATGCAAATCAAAACAACAGTGAGATAACATCTTGCCCCACCACTAATAGTAAAGTTCAACAAGACAGAAAATAACAAAGGCTGGCAAGGATGTGGAGAGATTGGGACTCTCATATACTACTGGTAGGACTGTAAAATGATAGAACCACTATGGAAAATGATATAGTGATTCCTTAAAAAGTTGAAAATAGAAATACCTTTTGATTCAGCAATCCCATTACTTAGGTATATATCCTGAAGAAGTGAGAGGCAGGACACAAATAGATATATGCATAACTATGTTCATTGCAGCACTATTCACAATAGTAAAGAGAAGGAAAAAATCATAAATGCCCTTTAACTGAGGAATAACTCAAAACTCACTGCTGTAGAGTTGGGTCTGACTCTTAGTGACCCGCCCTTGGGTTTCTGAGGCAATATCACTATGGAAGTAGATTGCCCAACCTTCCTTCTGAGAAGTGGCTGGTGGGTTTAAACTGCCAGCTTTCTGGTTAGCAGTCAAATGCCGTAGGCACTTTGTCACCAGAGCTCCCTGAGGAATGGATAAGCAAATTATGGTGTACACACACAGTGGACTACTATACAACACTGAACTGTGGATGAACTTGAGGACGTTATGCTGAGTGAAATGTTGGTCACAGAAAAAGTCAAGGGAAGGTTTACATATGGTAGGAAACTTTCTTTGTTGGTTACTACGGATAGGAGAGGAGTGGAGCAAAAATTGCTACATAGGTAAGAGAAAGTATTGATTTAGGCGAAGGGAAAGGCAATATCCTAAAAGCAAGTGACAAACACAATAACACTAAGCAAAAGGACAACACAGAGAGGGCAAAAGAGGTACAGAAAACAAAGATGAACACTTTTACAAACATAATATTGCATTATCAGTAATAACAAACACTAATTTATAGGTGGATACATAGGTAGACAGGTTAAATGGTCAGGTATGTATAGGCAAAAAGGGATATACCCATGACCATATATAAGTTTATCAGATGATTTTTCTACATACATATTTGTATGTGCTATCAGAATGTCCACATATATAATAGAGTTAATGGAGCAAAGTTATAACTTCTTAGCCAAAGCCAAACACTCTGAGGGAGTGAGTCATTCAGGACCTCAGGTGATGCCGGAAACATCAAAAGAAGAAGGAAGGAATACATGGAGTCACTGTACCAAAAAGAACTGGTTGATGTTCATCCATCTCAGGAAGTGCCATATGATCAAGAACCAATGGTAGTGAAGGAAGAAGTCAAAGCTGCACTGAAGGAATTTGTGAAGAACAAGTCTCCAGGAATTGACAGAATACCCATTGAGATGTTTCAACAAATGGATGCCCCGCTGGAGGCACTCACTCAGCTATGCCAAGAGATTTGGAAGACAGCTCCCTGGTCAAATGACTGGAAGAGATCCATATTTGTACCCATTCCAAAGAATGGTGATCCACAGAATGTGGAAATTATCAAACAATATCATTATCATCACATGCAAATAAAATCTTACTGAAGATAATTCAAAAATGGTTGCAGAGGTATATTGACAGAGAGCTTCCAGAAGTGCAAGCTAGATTCAGAAGAGGACGTGGAACGAAGGATATCATTGCGATGGTAGATGGATCTTGGCTCAAAGCAAAGAACACCAGAAAGATATTTACTTATGTTTCATTGACTATGCAAAAGCATTCAACTGTGTGGATCATAACAAATTATGGATAACATTGAGAGGAATGGGAATTCCACAACACTTGATTGTACTCATGAGGAACTGTACGTAGATCAGGAGGCTGTTGTTCAAACAGAACAAGGGGATACTGCATGGTTTAAAATCAAGCAGGGAGTGTGTCAGGGTTGTATCCTTTCCCCATAATTATTCAATTTTTATGCTGAAAAAGCATAAAAAGCCTTCAGCAAGATGGATTGACACAGTGGCTGTGGAAATGGGCTCAAGTATAGCAATTTAATTCTGTTGTGCATAGGGTCACTATGAACTGGAGATGACTCGATGGCACCTAACAACAACATCTCAAATAATTATATA
>NW_006921694.1:7895173-7942272 GCF_000298275.1 Orycteropus afer afer | reverse complement strand
GCTGTTACCTGTGCACCAGGTGCATTTCGCTGGGTTTTAAACACCAGAGGCTCAGCCTCAAAACTCATGTCTACATGTCACCACAGTAGGACAAACCAACAGACAAGTTTGTCTTGCTGTTGGAGACCTCTCGTATCACCCCTACCTGCGTCCCTGTGGCTGACTTTTCCTCTGTCTGGCTTCCTGTCTTTTAATCCCCTTTCTCCTGCTCTTCTGGCCTGCTGCTTTGGGCATCCTTGAGTTGTCCCTGTGGCTGACTGCTCCTCTGTCTGGGTTCCTGGCTTTTATCCCCTTTCTCCTGCTCTTCCGGCCTGCTGCTCTGGGCGGGCCTGAGATTCTTCTCCTCACCTAATCCCTTTGGCTGATTGCTCTTCTCTCTGGGTTCCTGGCTTTTAATCCCCTTTCTCATATAAATACAATATTTATATGCCCATTATATATATATACAATATATATAATACTACATATAATATATATAATACTATATGTAATATATATATGTTGTTGTCGTTGTTATGTGCTGTCGAGTCGGACCCGACTCATAGTGACCCCTCCTTGGGTTTCCAAGGCAGTATCACTAAGGAAGTAGATTGCCCCATCTTCCTCCTGAGGAGTGGCTGGTAGGTTTGAACCGCCAGCCTTCTGATTAGCAGTCAAGTGCCTTAGGCACTATGCTACCAGAGCTCCCAATATCAAATATAATAAATATATCATCTCCTTCTCATAGTGAACCTATATACAACAGAACAAAACACAGCCCGTGCCCCATGGGGTCCTTGCTATACTTGAACCCATCACTGCAGCCACTGTGTCAATCGATCTTGTTGAGGGCCTTCCCCTCTTTCATTGACACTCCACCTTACCAAACATGACATACTTCTCCAGGGAATGGTCCCTTCTGACAACATGACCAAAGTAGGTGAGACGAGGTCTGGTCATTCTTGCGTCCAAGGAACATTCTGACTATACTTCTTTCAGGACAGATTTGTTAGTTCTTTTAGCAGTCCATGGTACCTTCAGCATTCTTTGCCAGCACCACAACTCAAAAGCATCAATTTTTCTTCAGTCTTCCTTATTCATTGTCCAGCTCTCACAAGCATATGAGACTATTGAAAATATCATGGCTTGTGTCAGGCACACCTTAGTCCTCAAGGAGACATCTTTGCTCTTCAGAAGTTGAAAGAGGTCCTTTGCAGCGAATTTTCCCAGTGCTATATGTTGTCTGATGTCCTGATTGCTGCCTCCCTTGGTGTCAATTGTAGAACCAAGCAATGTGAAGTCTTTGATAACTTCAATCTTTTCTCCATTTATTGTGAAGCTGTTTATTGGACCTGTTGTGAGGATTTTCATCTTATTTGTGGTGAGGTGTAATCCATACTGCAGACTGTATTCTTCAATCTTCATCAGTAAGTGCTTCAAGTCATCCTCACTTTCAGCAAGCAAAATTGTGTCATCAACATACCACAGGTTGTTAATTATTCTCCCTTCAACATTGATGCTGCATTCTACATATAGTCCAGCTTCTTGGATTATTTGCTCAGCATAGAGACTGAATAAGTATGGTGAAAGGATACAACCCTGACACATTCCCTTATTGATTTTAAACCATGCAGTATCCCCATGTTCAGTCTGAACAACAGCCTCCTGGTCCACATACAGTTTCCTCGTGAGTACAATCAGGTGTTCTGGAATTCCCATTCTTCTCAATGTTATCCACAATTTGCTATGATCCATACAATTTTATTGCATAGTCAATAAAACATAAGTAAACATCTTTCTGGTATTCTTTGCTTTGAGCCAAGATCTATCTGATGTCAGCAATGATATTCCTCATTCCATGTCCTCTTCTGAATCTAGCTTGCATTTTTGGAAGGTCTCTGTCAATATACTGCTGCAACCGTTTTTGAATTATCTTCAGTAAGATTTTACCTGCATGCAATATTAATGATATTGTTTGATAATTTCCACAGTCTGTGGGATCACCTTTCTTTGGAATGAGTACAAATATGGATCTCTTCCAGTCAGTTAGCCAGGTAGCTGTCTTCCAAATCTCTTGGCATAACCAAGTGAGTTCCTCCAGCAGGGCATCCATTTGTTGAAACAGCTCAATGGGTATTCCGTCAATTTCTGGAGCCTTGTTCTTTGCCAATTCCTTCAGTGCAGCTTCGACTTTTTCCTTCAATTGGTTCTTGATCATATGCCACCTCCTGAAATGGATGAACATCGACCAATTCTTTTTGGTGCAGTGACTCTGTACATGTCTTCCATCTTCTTTTGATGCTTCCTGCATCACTCAATATTTTGCCCATAGAATCTTTCAATATTGCAACTAGAGGCTTACATTTTTTCCTCAATTCTTTCAGCTTGAGAAATGCCAAGTGTGTTCTTCTCTTTTGGTTTTCTAACTCCAGGTCTGTGAGCATTTCATTATAGTAATAGGTTTTGTCTGCTTAAGTTGCTCTTTGAAATCTTTTGTTCAGCTCTTTTATCTGGTCATTTCTTCTATTTGCTTTAGCTCCTCTCCACTCAAGAGCAAGTTTCAGAGTCTCTTCTGACATCCATTTTGGTCTTTTCTTCTTTTCTTGTATTTTTAATGATCTCTTGCTTTCTTCATGGATGATGCTCTTGATGTCATCCCACAATTCTGGTTTTGGTCATTGGTGTTCAGTGAATCAAATCTATTCTTTAGATGGTCTCTAAATCCAGGAAGGATATATTCAAGGTCATATTTTGGTTCTTGAGAACTTGTTTTAAGTGTCTTCCACTTCAAGTTGAACTTGCATATGAGCAGTTGATGGTCTGTTCCACAATCAGTTCCTGGCCTTGTTTTGGCTAAAGATTGAGCTTTTCCATCACCTGCTGCCACATATGTAGTCAATCTGATTCCTGTGTACTCCATCTGGCAAAGTCATAGCCACCATTTGTGTTGTTGAAAAAAGGTATTTGCAATGAATAAGTCATTGGTCTTGCAACATTCTATCATGCAATCTTCAGCATCATTTCTGTCACCAAGGACAAATTTTTCAACTACCAGTAATTCTTCTTTGTTTCCAACCTTTGCATTCCAATCACCAATGATAATTAACACATCTTGATTACATTGATCAATTTCAGACTGCAGAAGTTGATAAAAATCTTCAATTTCCTCATCTTTAGCTGTGGTGGTTGGTGCGTAAATTTCAGTAATAGTAGTATTAACTAGACTTCCTTGGTAGGTGTTTGGATATTATCCTATCAGTGACAGCATTGTACTTCAGGAAAGATTTTGAAACATCCTTTGTGATGATGAATGCCATGCCATTCCTCTTCAAATTGTTCATTCCCAACATAGTAGATCAGATGGTTGTCTGATTCAAAATGACCAAAACCAGTCCATTTTGGCTCACTAATGCCTGGGATATCAATCTTTATGCATTCCATTTCATTTTTGACAACTTCCAATTTTCTTAGATTCATGCTTTGTACATTCCATGTTCCAATTATTAATGGATGTTTGCAGCTGTTTCTCCTCAATTTGAGTCATGCCATGTCAGCAAATGGAGGTTCTGAAAGCTTTACTTTACCCTTATCATTAAGTCTGGTTCTACTCTGATGATGCAGCTCTTTCCCAGTCATATTTTGAGAGCCTTCTGACCTAAGGGGCTCGTCTTCCTGAACTGTATTGTACAATGTTTCCAGGCTATTCATAAAGTTGCCTAGTAATTTATCTGACAGTGTTTCTCTGCTGTTCATAAGGTTTTCTCTGGCCAATTATTTGAGAAGTTGATAGCCTCTTCCTTCTTCCTAGTCTGTCTCAGTCTATAAGCTGCATTGGAACCTGTGCACCATGTGCAACCCTGCTGGCGTTTGAAACACCGGTGGCACAGCCTCAAGCCTCACAGCAATGTGCAAGCCAGCACAGTATGATAAACTGACAGACAAGTTCATCTCCTTTAGCTTATTTGAGATATATACATATAATTATTTGAGGTATATATACATGTGTGAGTATAAATCTCAAATAATGATGCACACTAACCAGAAAGAGGAAGAGAGAATGGGATTTTTGAGAGGAAGGAATTTTAAATAGGGTACTTAGGAATGGTTTTCCTTGTTGTTGTTGTTGTTAGGTACTGTTGAGTTGCTCCAACTCATAGACCCTATGGACAACAGAACAAAACACTGCCCTGTCCTGTGCCAGCCTCACGATCCTTGCTATACCTAGCCTGTCATTGCAGCCACACTGTCAATCCATCTCGTTGAGGGCTTTCCCCTTTTTCATTGACCTTTCACCTTACCAACCATGATATTTTTCTCTAGGGAATGGTCCATGACCAAAATAGGTGAGACGAAATCTAGTCATTATCACTTCCAAGGAGCATTCCAGTTGTACTTCTTCCAGGACAGATTTGTTAGTCCTTTTAGCAGTCCATGGTACTCTTAGCAATGATATCTCTTACTCCACATCCTCTTTTAATGGCAGTTTGCATTTCTAGAAGTTCTCTGTCAATATCATGCTGCAACTACTTTTGAATTATCTTCAGTAAGATTTTACTTGTGTGTGATATTTGTAATATTGTTCAATAATTTCCACAGTCTGTGGTATCACCTTTCTTTGGAATGGTTACAAATATGGATCTTTTCCAGTCAGTTGGCCAGGTAGCTGTCTTCCAAATTGCTTGGCATAGGCAAGTGAGTGCCTCCAGTGGGGCATCCATTTGTTGAAACATCTCAGTGGGTATGCTGTCAATTCCTTGAGCCTTCTTCTTCACCAATTCCTTCAGTACAGCTTTGACTTCTTCCTTCAATACCATTGGTTTGATCATATGCCACCTCCTGAAAAGGATGAACATCGACCAGTTACTTTTGGTACAGTGACTCTGTGCATTCATTCCTTCCATCTTCTTTTGATGTTTCTGGCATCATTCAGTATTTTGCCCATAGAATCTTTCATTATTGCAACTCAAGGCTTGGATTTTTTCTTCAGTTATTTCAACTTGCAAAATGCTGAGTGTGTTTTTCACTTTTGCTTTTCTAACTCCAGGTCTTTGCACATTTCATTATAATAATTGGCTTTGTCTTCTCAAGCTACTCTTTGAAATACTCTGTTCAGCTCTTTTGTCTTGTCATTTCTTCCATTTGCTTTAGCTACTCTCCACTCAAGGGCAAGTTGCAGTCTCTTCTGGCATCCATTTTATTCTTTTCTTCCTCTCTTATCTTTTTAATGAACTTTTGCTTTCTTCATGGATGATGCTCTTGATGTCATCCCACAATTCATCCAGTTTAGAGTCATTGGTGTTCAGTGCATCAAATCTATTCTTTAGACAGTCTCTAAATTCAGGAGGGATATAATCTAGGTTATATTTTGGCCTTTGTGGACTTCTTTTAATTGTTTTCAACTTCAAGTGAACTTGCATATGAGCATTTGATGGCCTGTTCCACAGTCAGCTCCAGGCCTTGTTTTGGCTGAAGATACTGAACTTCTCCATTGCCTTTTTCCACAGATGTAGTCGATTTGACTCCTGTGTACTCCATCTGGTGAAGTCCACATGCATAGCCACCATGTATGTTGTTGAAAAAAAGGTATTTGCAATGAATAAGTCATTGGTCTTGCAAAATTTTATCATGTGATCTCAAGTGTCATTTATTGACTACGGTCATATTTTCCATCTACCAGTGACTCTTTGTTTCCAACTTTTGCATTCCAATCACCAGTGATAATCAACACATCTTAATTACATATCTGGTCAATTTCAGACTGCAGAAGTGGTAAAAATCTTCAATTTCCTCATCTTTGGCTTTGGTGATCAGTGCATAAATTTGAGTAATAGTAGTATTGACTGGTCTTCCTTGTAGGCATATAGATATTATCTTATCATTGACAGCATCGTACTTCAAGACAAATTTTGAAACATCCTTTGCGATGATGACTGTCAAGCCATTCTTCTTCAAATTGTCATTCCCAGCATAGTAGATCAGATGGTTGTCTGATACAAAATGCCCCAAACCAGCCCATTTCAGCTCACCAATGCCTAGGATTAGTGGTGTTAGTGAGCTGAAATGGACTGGTTTTGTCCATTTTGAATCAGACAACCATCTGCTCTACTATGAGCTCTGGTAGTGTAGTGCCTAAGGCACTTGACTGCTAACCAGAAGGCTGTTGGTTCAAACCCACCAGCCACTCCCCAGAAGGAGGGTTAGGCAATCTATTTCGGAAGTGATACTGCCTTGGAAACCCAAGGAGGGGTCACTAGTCAGGTCCGACTCAACAGCACATAACAACAACACCTAGGACAGCAATCTTTATGCATTCCATTTCATTTTCAACAACTTCCAACTTTCCTAGATTTCATACTTTGTATATTCCATGTTCCAATTATTAATGGATGTTTGCAGCTGTTTCTCAATTTGAGTCGTGCCACATCACCAAATGACAGTCCTGAAAGCTTTAGTTTATCCTCGTCATTAAGGTCACCTTTACTCTGAGGAGGCAGCTCTTCCCCAGTCGTATTTTGAGTGCTTTTCAACCTGAGAGGCTCATCTCCCGGCACTACATCGGATGTTTCAGGGCTAGTCATAAAGTTTTCCAGTAATAGTGTTATTCATGTTTTCACTGGCCAATTCTTTGAGAAGTGGATGGCCCCTTCCTTCTTCTGTCTTAATCTGGAAGCTCTGCTTAATCCTGTCCACCATAGGTGACCCTGCTGGTATTTGAAATACTGGTGGCATAGCCTCAAGCCTTACAGTAACATGCAAACCACCACAGTAGAATAAACTGACAGACAAGTGGTCGAGGTTTTCCTTAGAAGATGACATTTGAGCAAAGACTAGAAAGGGGTGAATGAGCAAGCCTTGGATATCCTGAAATAAGGGGATAAGCACAATGATACCCAGGAAAGAACATACCTGGTGTTGAGCAACAGAAATTCTAATAAGGCTGAAAGGAGTGAAGGATAAATTAGTAGAATACCATCAGTTAACAGTGGTCCTATCTTGAGGACTCTATCAATTGGTTTCTGCAGCACACCAGTTGCCGTTGATCTATAGTTTCGATCTATAACCAATTAACCAGTTGTCACTGAATCAGTTTTGACTCATGGTGAACCCATGTGTCAGAGTAGAACTGCTCTAGTTTTCAATGGCTTATTTTGTGGAAACAGATCACCAGACCTTTCTTCTGAGGTACCTCTGGACAGACTTGAACCTCCAATCTTTCGGTTAGCACCCAAATGTGCAATTTGCAACCACCCAGGCATTCCCTGCTCCTGACAGACAGGTGGAATAAATTGGAATGTTTTAAAGTAAAACGTTTAGGACTAAACCATTGCTGCCCTTCTGCAGCTGCATGACTCGTGTTAATTCCTTTCAAATGGCACTCATTTCTTTAAGCTCTGGGATGCTGAGCAGTATTATATCATCATGTTTTCCTCTCACACTGACAATAAAAGAACAGCTCCTATTAAGACTAGAACTGTTGAGTTGTGCAGACATTAAAACAGAGAAGTGTTTCTTTTCTTATTTGGTAAATATTTTGCTTTCAAGGCATCAGTAACTAATCACAGCTGTTTCCTTTAGTTACAAATGTATCCAATCAGGTAAAATTTCAAATGAAACCCACAATCCACCAGTCATTCCATTATACAGTACAATGCTGGTGTTAAGCCTTGTGAAATATATGTATTAAGTATGCATGTATTCATCAAATCAAACAAAGCAGCTAATGGGTTTCTGATTAGTGTTCTAACTCTATTATGGTGATACTTCCATCTCACCCTGACTCATCTAAAACATGTGATCAAAATGCTGTTAAGTCTGATATACAATCTGTTGTGTATCATCATTCTGGTTAAATAGTCCAAACTGAAATTTGGTGCTGTGCATGGAATTGTGGCCTTCTCCCCACCACTTATCCCCAAATGTGTGTTGGAATCCCAATCCCTATACCTGTGGATATAATCCCATTTGAGAATAGGGGTTCTGTAATGTTAATGGGCCATATCAGTGAGGGCGTTTCACTGTCTGAGTTATAAAAAAAGCAGATCAGACATAGTAGCAAGCAGGTACTGGGGAAGATGGATGGCATCTGAAGATCACCAAGGAATCAAGGAACTCTGGGGCTAGAAAAGCGAAAGAGACAAGGATCTTCTCCTAAAGCCAGCAGAGAAAGAAGCTTCCCCAAGAGCCAGTGCCCTGAATCTGACTTCTGGCTTCCTAAACTGTGAGAAAACAAATTTGCTCATTAAAGATAACCATAGTTGCACTATACAACTAAGGCATGTGGCTAGAATTTCTCTCTTGAAAATCATGGACAAAGGAAGGGCTGCTGTTTAATTGAGATGCTTTCAATTTTACCCTTAATAATTTATGGGTTTTTTTTTTTAATCAAAATTAAAAAAAAATAATAAACCAATTCCTTATTTATGCTAAGATTCATAAAGGACCTTGTTTAAAAGGGATTGTTACATGGACATTAATGGACAATGGCTTGTTAATTTAGAGTTAGGTATTCAGAAAAAAACAAGCAAAGAATAATGATTTTTTATTCAGTTTTTTAAAATACAGCAATTTTGTGACAATTATAAATAAATTTCTATTGTAATAATAAAATTTACAGTTTAAAGAAAACAGTGTAACAAAAGTTCACCTTCAAATGCAAATGCATCTTTTTTAGGGGTAGTTTACATTGATAACAGTTTTCTGTTTATAAGAAAAGATGACTGTTAAAATCAGGTATATAACCTTTTAGTTATACCTAAGTTCTGCCTGTTAAACATGTTTTATGGAATCCCATTTAAACATCTTATGCTTTTTTGGTGTTCTCCAAACAGTGGTAGAAGTAACTCCTTGATGGGCAGAAATGGTGTATGACCATGTTCAGCTCATACAGGCCTCCTAAGAAGCCTAGCTCCATCTTGTGAGGTAGATATATCAAAAATTAACAACTTTAGGTATCTTTGTTTTGGGTTTCTGTGGTTTGGGAGCATCCAAAACTTCCTCATAGTCTGCACTCATTCCCTTTGCCCAACGACCAACTGTGACCATTTGATCTGTAAAGGAATAGAAAAGTCAGAATGTAAGAAAAACAGAATGTAATCAAAGACATCCACTTAGAATAGCACTGGTTGAGCAAAGGAACTAGTTTTGACATGAATAATCACAAGGAGGGAAGACTCCATCACTAAAAGAAAGTGAGCAATTCTGTAATTGATTATAACCCTTGATTTCAGAGTACCACAGGCAATTTCTCATCCCAATTAGGGAAATGCAGCAACTGCTTTGCAATGCACAAATTGATGAGAAAGCTCTTTCATTCTTTTCCAGAGTTCATCATTATAGTCAATGAATTCCAAGAGTCTGTAAACAGCAAGACTTATGAAGCATTAGTTTAAATGCACAAGATTCCACCTGTGAAATTATACAACATCTGCTTGTCAGTCTTGTCACTCGGGAAGTGGCAATCCTCCCAGGAGAGAAAATTCAAATCCACTTCATCATTTCAATCTCACTGCCTACAATGTAGTAAAAACTATCTTCTTTTAGTCGAGATCGTAAACAAGAATTCTTGTTTTTCAGATCAATTTCAGAGACAGCAAGTAAGAATGTCCGGAGTATTCTGTATAGTACGAAATACGATACGAAATAAAAAGAAATGTGTTTTTTTTTTTTTTCCCTAAGAAACGCTACTGGGCTATCCTACTGTTTTCACTTTCTTTCACATAGATTATTATTATTATAACCCAGACAAAATAATGCAATAATTATCTCCACTTCCCCTAACATCTGCCATTGGTACAGAACATTTATCAAGTTTTTGACCACCTCAGCCACTATTTCATTAGAAAGAAAATAACTGGCCAGATGCTGTGTGGATAACATATCTTTAATATTTTCAACAGTTTTCACAGTCAATACTTAATTCTTTAGGTACTCACAAAGCAAAACACATATGAGGATACTCAGTCACAAGAAAATTTAAAGTTATTTTCATGTTTTTTATTTTGTCTTAGTGAATACAGACTTTCATGTAAGGGAAGAATTGGCTTTATTGTAATTAACTATAAATTAATCAATAAATTCACTTAACAAATATAAACATTTATAAATAAAATGCTTTATAAAATCAGGCTCCTCAAAGGCATAATGGACACATTTTTGGTTTTTTTCCAACTGAGAACAGCAGCTAATGCTCAGTTACTCAGTACTGTGTCTACTCCTTACAGTGAAGTGGTTTAGTCATCACTGCAGTAGGAAAACGGAATGTCTTAAATCAATAGTCGTCAGTCAAAGTTATTAATAAGAAAAGACACAGAGAAATACTAATCTCATACCTTCTAAACAGAGGCCAGGGATCTTACCTGAGTTCTTACTTTCTGGGCAATCTTTCTTATAATGTTCAACAGAGCCACAAAGTCTACAGCCACCACCTATTAAAAGAACAAAATCATCAAATACCTCATATTTACATAGGTTTTTTGAATGTTTCAAAACACTTTCATATCTTATTTGATCCTCACATCATCACCAATAGTAAAGGTTGCCGATTTTCTTACATTGTTTTTCTACACAGGTAGGTGTCATCATTCCTATTGAGTTCATTCTCCATTCCTCCTAATTTTACAAAGCACAAAACTATAACTACCCACTGTGTTTTGCCCTGGGCTTCTGGGGGGAAGTAGGGAAGAAAAGAGAGATGTGATAGAAGGCACTCATCTTCTAGAGTGTCCAACAGCCATGCATAGACACCTGGATCTTAGCCATGGTTAGGCAGTCAAGGGTCTGTGAACCTCATGCATGTAAGCAGAAGTTGTGTGCAGATGTATTTTTCTGAGGATGGACAGAGGTTTTTTTATCAGATTCTCCAATGCACTGATCAATAACCCCCAAAAAAGTTAGGAGCCATTGCTCCGCTCTACAGGTCAGATAAGGATGAGCAGTTAGGAAAGTAATAAAATCAATTTTTGTTCCAGGTGCCTTCTATTTGTCACCGTAATCCTTATAAAAATGCCTACTTGCCTAATTTAAGCAACATTCCAACATTAGGAACTATACAACACACACGATTTTTAAAATGACTCTTTCACTAACAGTCAAGCATTATCATGATGATGCTCAGAATGCTAAAGTCACTTAGTCAGAAAAATGATTCTATAGAGGATAAGCCTGGCTAGATTCTCACTTCTGCATGCTCTATTCCTCTTCCTGCACTTTTTAAAAGTATCTGCTCATTTTGGCTGACAATCCAAAGCTTTCTCTGCTCATTAGTCATATTATCTGGCCTGTTTCATGTGTGTGCATCTGAAAAGCTCCTGTGAGCATCTTCCAGGCCCAGGCCTCTTTACCATTTTATAATCCAGAGTCAAAGAGGCAATTAAATAATAGGTTTTAATCCTCATGATAATTCCTCCAGGAAAATACCGTAATTCATCAATTTAGGATACTGTTGATTATAAGCATATCATTCATTTATGTGGTATCACATAAACCAAAAAACCAAATTCACTGCCATCGAGTCATTTCTGACTCATTGTGACCCCCATTTGGGTTTCCAAGGCTGTACGTCTTTATGGAAGTAGATTGCCCCATATTCTTTCCACAGAGTGGCTGATGGATTTGAACCGCTGAGCTTCCAGTTAGCAGTCAAGTGCCTTATCCACTACGCCACCAGAGCTCTTTACATACCCCATAAAGAGAAAAATTCTGCTAATTATGTGACACCTGCCAGTGTATGATGCATCCTGAATCAGAGAGATTAAATTTCAGAGATATTAAAATCTGAAAAAATACACATTTTAGAATGAATGAAATGTTGTTTTACTCTCACCATCTCATAAGTGAGGAAACTAAGGTTGACAGAAGTCAAACTCAAAGTCCCACAGCTAGTGAGTGTTGGTTCTGGGTTTATAACTCAAGAGTGACTGACTCAACAAGCTATGTTTTGTCACTGAGTGTCACTAGAGGAACTTAGGACATAAGATGACAGGGATCTAGAATTTCATGGCACCAGCCACAGGTACACAGGCCTATGTATAAATTCACTTTATCAGATGACAATCTCTCCTTAAAGCTTTAAACATCACAGAGTTTATTTTGGGCTCTTACGATATTAACTGAGCTAAAGATAAGAAAGTTACATGACTCCATGCCAGACAATTAAAAAAAATTCAGAAGCATAATTATGACAAATATTGAAAGGGCAGTATGTACTAGCCCTTTCATTCAAAATGGTATGTTAAGCTGAGATTTAACACACAACACAATTTTTAAAATCTTGTATTAACTTGAGATATTATCCTCTGCTTCTGTTATGTTTAGAAGTAGAAATTTATAAAATACCAAATCACGTTACATGGAAAGCCCAGTACATACAACTACCATTTGATCAAAACAGTGAAATTCTCAAGGATTTGCTACTTATTCTAGAATTCTGTTTAAAAGAATAAATTAAATCACAACTTTGCAAGATAACTCGGCATTTTCTTTTTTTTTTTTTTTAATATGAGGAGCTCTGGTGGCATAGTGCCTAAGGCATTTGACTGCTAACCAGAAGGCTGGTGGTTCAAATCCACCAGCTACTCCTCGGAAGGAAGGTTAGGCAATCTACTTCTGTAGAGATACTGCGTGGAAAATCTAAGAAGGGGTGGCTATGAGTCTGATTCGACTCAATAGCAGTGAGTTAACAGTACTCACCATCAGCATAGAGTCCTTTGGGATTATCAGGACAAGATCTGGACAGGTGTCCCATTTCCCCACAAACAAAACATTTTGCAAAAGGAAATTCACCTGTAAGGATCAATAATTCTGTTAACAAGTCATGTTATTCACATTATTTTAAAATACTACACATAGAAAATGTATTTGTTTTATACAACTTAAAATTTAAATGATATGATTTCAAAATATTAAGTGGCAAATTCATAACAAACTCTTGTCAAGAAAAAAAAAAAAATGTATCACTTGGCTACTTCTTAGCCACATTCCCCACCAACTGAACAAAACACCCATAGAAAGACATACCAAGAGCTATGTCTACTTTAGCCTTGCACTTGGTTATTTCATGCTCTGTGGACCCACACCGGTAACATATTCCAGTGCCCATATCTTGATTCTCAAGGGTGGCCGGGCAATCTGCAATCCCATGTCCAGGTTTTCTACAATGGAAACACACCTGGAAAAACAAAATGTGAGCTTCCATACTGCAATACTATACTGGCTCCATGAATGCTAGAAGAACAATCAAATGTGTACAACAATCAACCATACAAGATCAAAAAGGGCAGCGTTTGCCCAGGAATAAAGCTCTGAAGACAGGAAGGGTAAGAAAGAAAAATGAATGGAAACAGTAAGCACAGGGAGGAAGTGGGAAGAATTGCAATTAATGTTACACTGTGGGAATTGCTATCAATGTCACAAAACAAAATGCACATGAATTGTAAGAAAAAGAAAACTTTTAAAACTTTTCCCATCTTAAAGATAAAATCTAGCTCTTTTTTAAAAATCCTCAATATTTTATTTATAGAAAAAAGTGTTTCACATACACCCAAATACTAAGAAATTTCCTTCAGAGGGTCTCAGTGCTTTTGCAAACTTTCAGTCCACAAAACCAAGAATCTCAGATCTGAGGTAATAAATGGCTTTTGTAGGAGACTTGCTTAAATGAAGTAAGCAAATATAGGCTATTTCATTATTAGTGATATAGAAGATAAACGACAACTATAACATTTTCACTCAAAATTATACTGGCAGTTTTTAAAGTTCATATAATTGAATAAATTTGGGTTAAGTGAGTCCATTTAAATTATGATTGAAATAAGATATTTTAATACTAAAAATATATCCTTAATTTTTTTAACCTTAATACATATTTTTTAATACTCACAAATAGAGGTTTTATTTTTAGAATATATACACATTACCTTTTAGAAGAGTAATTTATTCTAAAATGAAATTTTTGGCTCCAATAAAAAATTAAACAATGATTTGTTTACTTTAAAAACTACACATCAATTTAGAATATATTTTTTTATTACAACGAATAAGAATTGTTGCCATAACCAAAGAAGACAGATAATTTAAATAATTTTATTCAGACTGGAAAAAAGTGTATCTATTTCTTGAATAGCAAACAGTTAATCATTTAATTACCTTTCAAAATATGCATTTTTAAAAACAAATTAAACAGGCACATGAAAATTAAAATACATAACATTTTGCAACTATATCCTTACTTTCCTTTGTTCCTGTTTCATAATATATTGGAAAAGAATGATTCCCTTTATTTTTAATTCTTTCATGATTTTTAAAATTTAGAACGAGTTGATTCAAAAAACTAAAATCTGAATTTCTTGAATGATCCTAAAATTCAATGTATATTATATTGCAGGAAGCTGTCTGGTAAATTTCTATATCCTAATTAATTAATCTGCATTTAAAATCTGGTGCTAGAATGAGGTATTAAAAATATTAACAAGAAGATCAGTTAAATAGTAGGTCACAGCAAGCCATATACTATTTATAAACCATTCCTTAAAAAAAAAAAACAAAAAAAACTCCCCCTTATTTACAAATATAAAGCTTTTCTTAAAAGGTCAGAATATTAAGATTTTTCAACTCGTATGCAATTTATCATATTGCCTATGTCAATAAAATTATTTAATTATCTTTAAGCTTTAAATTAACTATTGTGTCTGAAAATATCAATAAATTTCAAATCTAAACACAACTTTATCTATCCTGATCTAAACAGAAAAAATTATCTTTTTTATTCAAATTTATCCATAATGCTTCATCAGTATTAGCTACAATAATTATCTTTAAATAGGCCAATGCATAGAACTAATCCTACAAATAGTCAGAAGCCAACAATAAGCCTGCATTGGTTCAGTGCTCTATATCTAGTAATTCTAATAAAAAATGAAAGTGTAATAACTGACAACTCTTGTTTCTTACACGGTACTCTGCTCAAAGACTTAGAGAAGAGAAAGTATCTTACTAAGTATTTCATTTCCTCTGTCCAACAAAGCTTAAAATCTAGGGCTCAGCACTACAGAAATAAACCTGCTGCCCCCAGTGTTCCACCCAGTGTACCAATGAGGGAGGGAACAATGACTAGGGAAATCTCAAATTTTAACTCTGCTATTACTTGCTCTGCTCTCCTGTAATTCTTGTTAGATCGCCTTCCTGTGCCTCACTTTTTAATTGATAAAAACAACAGAAGATACACTTAACCTGTTGGACTTAATCTTCTTTATAGTTTTGATGTATTTTCAAATGGGTACTTGAAAAATGGTTATTGAAAGACAGGGTTAAAAACGTTAAGTTTTGAAGTCAGACAGACTTCAAGTTTGAATTTCACCTCTGATACTAGCTAAGTGACTTTCAGCAAGTTATTTAACTTGTCTGTACTTCAGTGTTTGTCATCCATAATATGGGAATAATGCCACCATCTTTGCAGGTTGTTGCAATGGTTAAACACTATAATCAAGTGCCAAGTACACTAAAAAAAAAAAAAAAGCCAAACCAAACTAGTTGGTGTCAAGGTGATATTACTCATAGTGACCCACGTATGTTAGAGTAGAACTCTGCTCCACAGTGTTTTCGATGGTTGATCGTCTGGAAGTAGACTGCCAAGACTTTTTTCAGAGGCCTAGAACCACCTTTTCAGTTAACAGCCAAGCACATTAACTGTACCCCTCAGAAACATGTTAATTGATGTAGACAAGTTGATTCTGATTCATGGCAACCCTAATTTACAGAGTAGAACTACTCCAGAAGGTTTCTTGGCTATAATCTTTCCAAGAGCAGATTTTCAGGCCTTTCCTTCATGGTGCCAATGGGTGGGTTCAAACAACTAACCTTTCTGTTAGTAGTCAAACACAAACTGTGCCATCCAAGGACTTTAGGGACATATAACCATACTGCCAAACCCACTGTCACTGAGTCAATTCCAACTTAGAGAGACTCTATAGGACAAAGTAGAATTGTCTCATATGGTTCCAAGGCTATATAAATCTTTACCAAAGCTAAGTGCCTCATCTTTCTCCCATGGAGTGGCTACTGGGTTCAAACCACCGATCTTTTGGTCAGCAGCTAAATGCTTTAATAACTGCTCCACAGAGCTTTCACAAACATATATATATTTGTTGTTGTTGTTATGTGCCGTCGAGTTGAGCCCGACTCATAGCAACCCCTCCTTGGATTTCCGAGGCAGTATCATTACGGAAGTAGATTGCCCCATCTTCCTTCCGAGGAGTGGCTGGTGGGCTTGAACCGCCAGCTTTCTGGTTAGCAGTCAAGTGCCTCAGGCACTATGCTACCAGAGCTCCCGGACATATATATAGGAGATGCCAAAAAAAAGTAGTAGCTGCTGATGTTATAAAGATGCTTTATAAATCTAGTACCTAACAGCAATAAGATCCTCCTAAGATATGTGTGTGTATGATAAGTCTCTAGACATATAAAATAAATAACATGGTAGAAGTAATAATCTTACCATTGCATTTTTCTTTGCTGCTTGTCTTTTTAATCTTCTTCCTTCCCGTCGACCGTCTTTCTTTAAAGCAACCACAATTTCTTCCCTTACTTTCTGGCTGTCTGTTGCTATCATTTCCCCATTGTGAACCATCTGTGAGTTCTGTCTTAGGTATTCCATGAATCCATTTACATCTTCATTTAAGTACTCTTTTTTCTTTTTGTTCTTTTTGTGTTTTGCTTCTAGTGTGTCATTTTTAAGGGACAGCCTATTAGCTTCAAGTTGTTTAGCCTTTGGTCGGCTTTGACTTGTTCCCTCAGTGGGTCCCTTCTTCATATCCTCCCATGATGTCGCAGCCAAGGGTCTCTTGTTATGTGTGGCAGTAACTCGTGCCCACCTGGTCATGGTTTCATCAGATACACCTCATCAAGCTTCAAGACAAGCATGGGTAGTTAGTCATCAAAAGACAAATACCTATCATATATGCTCACATGTTAAAGTTTATAATTACTAACACACTTTTTCACTACATGTAGATAACAAAAAACAAAACAAAAACCAAATTCAAGTCAATTTCTACTCATAGCCACAGAATAGAACTGCTCCCTTGGGTTTTCCTGGACATAAGCTTTATGGAAGCAGATTGCCAGGCCTTTCTTCTGCAATGTTGCTAGGTGGGTTCAGACAGCCAACCTTTAAGTTAGTAGTCAAGCAAACCATTTGGACTACCCTGGGACTAATACAGAAACCCATATACTTATTTACTGTATTGATAAACCTGTAATATAAATCTGGCCTTTACAAGACAAGTACCCACTCCAGGAAAAGAAAAAAAAAAAAAAACTCATAGACCTGTGTCTCATTATCAATATGATTAGGTTTCAAAGACCAGGCCATTTTGCGAAAATTGGTGTTATTTAAATTTTTTTTTGTCTTCAGACATCCCTTTTTCTGTTTTTTTAACTTAGAAGATATGATCATAGAAATAGTAACAGCTAAAATTTATTGAGTGCTCATCACTGTGATGAGTCTAGTTATGAATTATTCCTCTACAGAGGAGGTCTAGAGGAGACAAAGCTGGATAAAGCCAGACTGTATGACTGAAGGGCCCACAGCTTAAGCACCTCACCTTCCTCCTATGCTGGGTCTGAACGTCCCTATTTGAGCCTCCTCCAGGGCTCCACTCCTAGCCCTGTAATCCCTTCCTTCACGATCACAGAGTCTGCTCTGTCCTCTGGGGCTGGTGAGAAACCAAGGCTTGGGGCATCCTGCAAGGTCGCTTGATGTGGAGGCTTCAGGACTAGTTTAGGTCACTTTGGGGTGTCTTTAAACTTGCAAGCATTTCTTCTCTTCCAAGCACCCTCTCTGATGCCTCTTTCTTTCCTCCCTTCTCAACCCACAGCAAATTTGAGCTGCAAGGCCTCAGGTTGTGAAGGAGGTGGGAACCCAGAGCCAACACCCACTGGCTCAGTGGTGTCTGTGTGTCAGTGGCAGTTGGACCTTACCCCGGAGCCAGAAGGAGGTAGGGGAGGGCATGGAGGGCAGCATAGCCAAGTTTCTCTGAGGCCACAAAAAGACCCTCCTTGAAGGTTGGGGCAGTGGTTGTAACCATGCCCACCACCTAGTTAATGCGCAAAATAGTCAGGTAGTAGATTTTTTACTATTGTCATAAATGCAAAATGTCAGATAGCAATAGTTGATAAGAGAGGAGTCGTTGTATATTAATACTCCAAAAACACAACAACAAAACCCACTACCTTCCTTTCTGGCTCATGGCAACTCTATTGGACAGAGTAGAACAGCCCCACAGGGTTTCCAAGGCTGTAAACTTTTACAGAAGCCAACTGCCACATCTCTCATCCCAGAGGCTGGTGGGTCCGACTTTTTGGTTAGCAGCCCAGCACTTTCATATACAAATACTTGCTTAAAATTGGAAAACATTTTAAGAAACCAATTATTTAAATCACACAATAATACAGTGAAGTTATTCCTAAATCCTGCAGTTTTCCTGGCCGTTTATTTTCCTAACTCTAAATCCTAGTACCACTTTCTCTTAATCTTCATGTTTGTTCTGTTAATCTCAGCACAATTTGTACCAATTTGTAATTATACAGAAATGTTGTCGTTTAAGTTTGTCGTTACAATTTTCTCCGGCAGATTTATAAATAAAGTGTTTGTGATCAAAGTTATATAGCAATACTAGATCATATTCTACGAATCAGGGTATAAGCTACTTTTAACCCGGTGGTTTCAAATCACTGTCAATCATTTTAACCTGCCACCTTTTTCAGGCAGAATCCCGTGCACTAATCAAATGTCAAAGTTTCAGTTACTGCCCAAAAAGGGAACACAAAAAGTGTCCCATCAACACAAGCAGGAGAGCCATTCTAATGAACTGGTGTGAGAGGCTGCGCTCCACTTTACCCACCGCACATGTGGCGGTGAAGATTCTGTGTCACAATGAGACCGCTGTTCAAGAGAGTAAGTGGATCATCCTGCCCCTTGAATACGTGGAATGGGGAAAATCTGGGTATCAAGATTAGGTTGGCACCCGGCCCGCAGGCTTCAGTGAGCCAGCGCCCCACAGCTGAGGTCGTTGTCCTCTGCCGGCACCCTTCTCTGGCAGCGCACACCAGCCCCACCTGGCGCTGGGGGCCTTGGTAAACTCCGCAACCAGTTTTTCTGCCCTCCCGCGCTTCCCAAGACAGTTCCCGCAGGCCGCAAGGAACGAATGAGGGGATCGTAGGCCATCGCAGTGCGGGGATTGCCCACAGTACTAAGCCGTGTGTGACTTCTTACCGCGCGCGAATCCTCCAGAGCAAGAGAGTTTGCCAGCCAGACAAAACCGCCCCTGTAGGGCGACGTCGGCTTCCTGGACCGGAAATATATTGTCCCTTAGAGGGCGTCACTTCCGGCGGGTCAAAGTGAGGCTGGGGTGTGCAGGCGCGCCGTTGCACGCAGGCATCTGCTGGTGGTTACCTCACCTGGCTGAGTAGAAGTGTGTGGGGTGTATAGTGTGTGAAGTGTGTTGGACGCCAGGGACACAAAGAGGGAAAATACTTAGTCTTTGCTCCCTGGGAACTTACAGCTTAGTTGGCAAGATAGAGGAGAGGAACAATAATTGCAGGCATTGTGAGGCCGGCACAGGACCGGACAGTGTTTCCTTCTGTTGTGTGTAGGACGGCTATGAGTCGTAGCCCACTTACCGGCAGGTAACAACAGCACAGCACAGGATCAGTGGAGAGACTTCCGGAAAGGTGACTTTAGAGCTGGGCTTCGAAAAACGAAAAGAAAAATTCTGCTGGTAAAATTGTCTGGAAGAGGGAATGAAGGGTATTCCTGGAAGAGGCAAGACAGGTGGGAGTGGATCAGTGTGATGAGGCAGAAAAGGGCATTTGGAGCCCTGTTGGCTGGGGGCCAGAGCTTCGTGATTCTACTGCCCAATACTAGTAGAGCATTAATTTGAAATTTCACATGTTGTAGCTAAAGAAGTTCTTCTTTTGAGAGAAGTATTTTGGTTCTCATAATAAGCTCATAATTTCCCCATCCTCAGAGGGAACCTCCACTAGTTGTGTCTATTCGGAAAAACAAGGTTTACATCTACGCAGTTAACTCATCCCTTCCTCATATTCGATCTGTTTTACCTTTTAAACATTTGCCCCTTTTTATCTATTGCCAAACCTTTGTCTCAACTTCCATCATTTCTCCCGTGAGTAACTGCATCCGTTCTTGCCCTACCCAGCGTACCCATTTTCCATGCTGCGGCAGAGTGAACTTTATAGAATGTGTAAATCATTACCAAATCAGATTGTTGCTTTCCGGCTTTAACCTTTTCCAAAGTTCCCTACTGTTCTCACGAAGAAATTCAAAGTACTTAACGTGATACTAAGCCCTTGTGTCTCTGTCTGCCTGTTTCATTAGTCTCAGCTTATCTAATTCTCTCCCTCTTCTTTTAGCCCCATTCATAGAAGACTTCCCTCAGCTTCTCAAATGCCCAATGTGCTTTATTATCGCTCCAGGTTTTAGATAAGCTATTTTCCTTAATACTCTTTTAATCTTCCAGTTTCTACTCATCATTCAGGTCTTGGAACATTTCATTTTGAGGCCTTCCAAGAGGGCAGTAGTTCTATGGTATAATTTTCACCTTTCATGGGAGAGAACCAAAAAACCAAACTCACTGCCTTGGAGTCAGATCCGACTCATAGTGACCCCTCCTTGGGTTTCCCAGGCAGTATCACTACGGAAGTAGATTACCCAACCTTCTTCCAAGGAGTGGCTGGTGGGTTTGAACCACCAGCCTTCTGGTTAGTAGTCAGATGCCTTAGGCACCATGCCACCAGCATGCCATGTCCCAGCCAGTGCACTTCAAATGATGCTACCTACCATTCCTCAGTGGAGGCTTGTGAGTTGCTTTGGCACTGAACAGCTTTCAGCAGAGCATCCAGACTAACACTCGCACATGGGGACAAACTTGATGGCAGCTTGTAACAGGCCTTCCAAAGCCCTCCCAAACTGGACCAAATCCCATATTGTACTCTCAAGACAGTTTGTACTTCCTTATAGTACTTTTTCAAAACTGTAATGACATGATGAATTGTGTGATCAGTAGTTTATATTGTATCCTCATAATTGAGTCCATTGCCTGGTACGTAGTTGCTCAGTATATATATGAAGAGCAAATACTTTGTGGTGCTTGTTTAAAGCAAAATTTAAAATACCCTAAACATTTTTAACGGGAAAAAAAAAACATAAAAACCAAACTCACTGCCGTCAAGTCGGTTCCGATTCATATCTCAGTAGCCGACTCATAGTGACCCCTCTTTGGGTTTCTGAGGTGGTATCTCTACAGAAGTAGATTGCCCAACCTTCTTTTCGAGGAGTGGCCAGCCTTCTGGTTAGCAGTCAAATGCCTTAGGCACTATGCCACCAGATCAAGGTCAATACTATATAAATATGCAACTTGGTATGGTAAATATGAAAGAGTAGTCCTAGGTCAGATGTGGGGAAAATTTTAAAAGGCAAAAAAATTTTCTATCCCTGGAAGATAATGAGCATCCTGAAAGACACCTAATAGTGCTCTTCACACCACAGTGTTACCAACCAGTTAGCTTCAGGTTCTAAGCACCAACTAGTAACATTTCATGAAGAAGTTTTTACCTTGTAGATGTGAATTATGTATACATAATGTGTACCACTAGAGGGCGCATTCAACTATGTAAAACTTGATTTTAACTTTATGCTGAATTTTAAACTAGGAGGTTTCTCATACAGAAACAAGATCTCATTTGTGTGTGTGTGAAGGTGTGTCAGATAAAAATGGTAGACATACCTTACGGAAACCCTTTGGGATTTACAAGAAAATGTTGGTATTACTACTAATAATTGCTAAGTTTTATCGAACACTTTCTAGATGCTTGGCACTGTGCTTAATGATTTATGTGCCAAACCAAAAACCAAACCCACTGCCATCGAGTCAATTCTGACTAATAGCAACCCTATGTTGTTGTTATGTGCCCTTGAGTTGGACCTGACTCATAGCGACCCCTCCTTGGGTTTTTGAGGTAGTATCTCTACGGAAGTAGATTGCCCCATCTTCCTTCTGAGGAGTGGCTGGTGGGTTTGAACCGCCAGCCTTCTGGTTAGCAGTCAGGTGCCTTAGGCACTACGCCACCAGAGCTCCCAGCAACCTGTAGGACAGAGTAAAACTGCCCATAGGGTTTCCAAAACTATAGCTTTGCAGAAGCAGACTGCCTCATCTTTCTCCCATGGGGTGGTTGGTAGGTTCCAACAGCCAACCTTTTGGTTAGCAGCCATAAATTTTAACAGCTATTCCAACAGAGCTCCTTCCACCAGTATCCTGTGATGTAGGTACTATTATTTTCTCTATTTTACAATGAAGAAACAAGCTGAAAGAGCTGAAGTAACTTACCTAAGGTCACATAGGTAGTAAGAGGTAAAATCAGGATTTAAGCCAAGATTTCAGTGGGAAGCCTGTGGACTCTGCTACTGCTGAGGATTATTTGCCTTCTTGAACTCACTTTAAAACATACTTTACTGAAACCCCCAAGACTATGGCCCCTAGTCACATTTCAGGTCTAGAATTGAACTCATTCCCGTGGCTTCTAGCCAAACAACAGAAAAGCATATAAGGTGAACATTTACACCAGGTAGGTACATTCCTTGGAACAGTCAATCATGGGAGAGCAGAAGGGCAGTATCTGCACCAGGAGGTAGCTCAGAGGGCAGGAATGCATAGGAAAAAAGGACACAGGGAAAAGGTAACCAGAGTGAGGAAGTAGGAAGAGAGCTGTTACATTATGGGGATTGCAATCAATGACATGAAACAAAATGTGTATGAACTGTTAAAAAAAAAAAAGACTTTGCTGAATTATCCTTGTCCATATTAGCATTTTGTTTTAGAATGTACTCTTACAGTTTAATCCATTTTTAAAAATTTAATTTTCTCATTCAGTTGTCATTGAAATACTGTAAATGTATTATTTCATAAAAATATTCTCTGGTGAGTCAATGTGTGGAGCCAGGGTTTTGGTTATAAAGTGATGAAGTACCCTGTTTTTTTAAAAGTTTATGAAATACATACAGAAAATCATACTTAGAGAAAAAGGTTTAAAATATGACCAAGGGGGGAAAAAGAAACCCACTGCCATCGGCTCGATTCCAACTCAGCAACCCTTTAGAACACAGTAGAACTATCCCCTTGGGTTTCCAAGGCTGTAAACTTGTACAGAAGCAGACTGCCTTATCTTTCTCCCACAGAGTGGCTAGGGGATTTGATCTGCTGACCTCTGAGATAGCAGCCCAATGCCTTAATGACTATGCCAACTAGCATTTCTCAAATGCTTTGATATTTCTTCCCTGTCCAAAGATTATATCATTAACTTAGATAATTTCTGGATGAAAGAAAATAAACATTAGCTTGTTTTAAAATTAACTTCGAAGCATGTTGTTGTTAGGTGCCATCTAGTCGGCACTGACTCATATTGACCCTATGTGAAACAATGAAACACTGCTGGTCCTGCCCCATCCTAACATTCCTAGCTATGCTTGAGTCCATCCTTGCAGCCAATTTGTCAATCCATTTCACTGAGTTTTCCCGTTTTTTGCTGACCCTCTACTTTACCAAGTATGATACCCTCCTCCAGGTACTGGTCCCCTTCTGACACCATGACCAAAGTGGGTAAGACAAAGTCTGGCTGCCTCACAAGGAGCCTTCTGGCTGCACTTTTTCCAAGACAGATTTGTTCTTCTGGTAGTCTATAGTGTTTTCAGTATTCTTCATCAACCCCACAATTCAAAGACACTGTTTCTTCACTCTTCCTTATTCATTATCCAGCTTTCACATGCATATGAGGCAATTGAAAATACCTTGGCTTGGGTCAGGCGTGCCTTAGCTTCAAAGTGACATTTTTACTTTTTAACACTTTATAGTTAAAGCTGTATTTAGTTCTGAGGTAAATACAAAACTGAAATACTTGAAGTAATTATAAAACCCATGCTCATATAAACACTATCCAGGTTAAGAAAGTGATTATTGCCAGATATTATTTTTAATATATTAATGTATTTTTCACATGGGGCATAAAAATAGTAGTGAATACCCTATAGTGTGAATATAGGAAGTACATGCATCAAGTATTTCAGTTTTATATTTACCTCAGAACTAAATGTAGCTTTAATTATGCTTCACAGTTAATTTTTAAATAAGTTAATATTTATTTTGTTTTGTCCACAAATTATCTAGGTTAATGATTTAATCATTGTACATTGGACAAAATATTGAACGATGTCAGCAACATCAAAAGAAGATGGACTCTCTAATGGGTCTTCTATGCAGAAATCTAGGGTTTTAGTTACCCTACTCTGCTGCTCACTTCCCATAACTGTGCCTGCCAAGAGGGCCCAGATACAAGAGTACAAAGAGAGAAAAACATCAATAAGGAGTTTGCCCCACTCTGTTGGGACCACGGGTCCTCCAATGAGAAAGGAATGTTCCCCTGCCACAGACTTTGGGCTCCTACAGGCTTCTGTTGGTGCTGCTGCCCTACAGTTGAATTGTTTGGGGTTGGGTCATGAAAGAATAGAGAAAAGATTTTTTAAAAATAAAAGAAAAAAAATGGATTTGTTTTACTCTCTCTGAGTGGTAGAAATTCCCTTTCCCACTCCTAGATTAAGAGCTAAAGGAGGTCACTCTGCTCATGCTACAGTGCCCACTTCCAGGTTTTGGGTTATACTGAGTTTAGGCTGGGGGTTATGATAGGTAAAAAGTGCTGAAAAGAAAAAAAAAAAGGTGCTTTGAACTCTGGCCTTCTCCAAGTCTTCCGCTACTCTTTACTTTCCAGAGCCCTCAAATAGCTAAGCCATGCATAATATTTTGCATTCAGTGGAAGAGATTGGATAGGTTGCACTTATTGCACTTATTCTTTCTTATCTGCAACTGGAACTGCTAATATGGGAATTTTATTTTGTGTGTGTGTGTGTGTGATTTTTTCTTTGAATTTTTACTGTGATTTGGGTGAAAGTTTACAGAGCAAATGCATTTTCCATACAGCAGTTCATATATATTTTGTCTCGTGACATTGACTGTAATTCCCCACAATGTAACATAACAGCTTTCTTCCCACTTCCTCCCCATAGTTCCTCTTCCCTCTGTCCTTTCCTCCCATGCATTCCTGCCACCCCCCAACTGTCTCCCTGTACAATATTAGAATTCTAAACCCTCATTTTTGCCTAGATTTTGTCTGGACAAGAGGCTTTTTGTGAGCCTGGCTGAAGTGACAGGGATGTGAGTGTTCAAGGCCCAGCATAAGTGGGCCAGCGCTCTAGCTGAGTCTTACTCTAGAGTGAGTAGCTTTGAGGTACTCAAATTTTGAATAGAGAACAATGAGCTTGAAAAGGAAGGCTAGAACTCTTTTTGAATTCTCTTTTATGCCAAATTAAAGTGTTTGAATTTTATCCTTTAGGGGTTAAGAAATAAAGAACTATACATAGTTCTTTAGATCATAGAGTTGATCCCATCAACTATATCCTGAGAAGATTTTATATGGAAAAGTGTACCTAATGCATGCTCAGTACCCTTTGGACATAATGAATATCATTAAAATATGCAGTAAAATAGAGCAAGAGAGAGAGGAAAAGAATTAATGACATTATTCTTGAAAATAAAAATGAGATCCAGTGACATGCTAATAGCTTCTCTCTTTATCTCTCTCTCTGTCTCTCTCTCTCTCTCTCTCTTATTGTAATTGGGTGAAAGTTTACAAAAGTTTTTCCACTGAACAACTCATACACATTTTGTTCATAACATTAGTTGCAAGTCCCTCAATGTAATAGTTCCCTTCTTTCTTCCTTCCTAGGTCCCTTGTATCCATTAGTCCTTATTTCCTCCCCCTTCCTACCTTCTGAGCTTTGTTTTGGACAAATACTGCCTTTCTGGTCTCATATGGTTAATTATTCTGAGTAATACATTTTTCATGATTGTTATTGTTCACCTTATAGGCCTGTCTGTTGTTTGGCTGAAAGGTAATCTCCAGGGGTGGTTTCAGTTCCAGGTTTGAAAAGTGTCTAAGGGTCGTAGTCTCTGGGGTTCTGTCAGTCTCTGTCAGACCATAAGTCTGGACTTTTTTATAATTTTGAATTTTGTTCTACTTTTTTCTCCCATTCTGTCCAGGATCTTCTGTGGTCCTGGTTGGTAGTGGTAACCAGGCACCCTCTAGTTCTTCTGGCCTCAGGTTAGTAGTCTGCTAGTCCTCTGGACTAATTGTTTTCCTGAGTCTTTGATTTTCTTCACTATTCTTTACAATGGACAGGGAGAGACCAATAATTGTATCTTAGGTGACTGCTCACTAGCTTTTAAGATCCAGTTGCTACTCACCACAGTAGGATATAGAACATTGTTTTTCTGTTATAGCTTCTTTCCTAAAGGTCTGTCGTGATTTCTTTTAACTGCTTTAAGACCTTTACAATAAAGCCAATGGATAACATAATTGAGTTTTTTCTTTATTATTTTACACATTGCAATGAGTATCATAGTGGCTAAGGCACTTGACTGCTAACCAGAAGGCTGGCGGTTCAAACCCACCAGCCACTCCTCGGAAGGAAGGTTGGGCAATCCTACTTCCGTAGTGATACTGCCTCGGAAACCCAAGGAGGGGTCGCTATGAGTCGGGGCCGACTCGACGGCAAATAACAACAACAACAACAATATTATATTTATAATTATTACAAAGTTTTTTAATCCATGGTACTTTGGGTACCAACCACCAAACACTAAACCAGTTGCCAATTGACTCAATTCCAGCTCATAGTGACCCTATAGGCCACAGAAGAACTGCCCCCATAGGGTTTCCAAGGCTGTAATCTTTACAGAAGTAAACTGATTTATCTTTCTCTCAAGGAACAGCTAGGGGCTTCAAACCACTGGCCTTTAGGTTAGCAGCCAAGCACTTAACCACTGCACCACCAGGGCTCCTTCATAGAAATATATACCTTTTAAAATCCTAACTTCTTATTTTATAGACCACAAACTAAGATGTAGAGAAGTTCAGTGATAGTCATAGGACATACTGCTAGTGACAGTTTTGTTTCTGACATGCAAATGGAGATGGTGCTATATTTTCATTTGCATCGATGGTTTTCTCAATAATAAAGTTACAAGTGATGCTTTTCATTTAAAAAATGAAAGAAAATGGTATCTGAAGTGTCTAGCAGGAAAAACACATTAGTGGAAGTTGCTTGGGGTTGCTAAGCAATAAGGCGTGAGAATAGTATGAAGTTTGTATTCTCCCTGAAAAAAGCTGAGTCTTTATTATATTCTTTGCTAAAACATGAAAGAATAGAATTGGAAGCCTTCTGACTCTCATCTCACCCTCTTCTGGTGTGTATCTCAAGTTTGAGTTCCTAATCATGCTTTTTAGCAGTTAGGGTGTCAAGTGCTTTAAAGGAATACTTCAATCTAAATTACATTTAAGTGGCAAAATTTGCAAGCTATTTTGTGTTCTCTGAAATTAGCACTTCCTCCTCCTCCTCATGTCTGAGGAAATGACACCTGAGTTGGGCCTTAGACTGTCCCTTCAAAGGAACAATGGGAGGTCCTATATTTATAAGTGAGGTAAAATCCTTTTTTGATATCTACTGCTTGCCAGGCACCTTGCTAAGTGCTAGATGAATAGAAATGGCAGAGTCCTTGCCTTTAAGTAACCAAGATCCTGTGAGGGTAAGACATAACTCCAAAACACCGAACTCACTGCCATCAAGTCGATTCCGACTCATAGCGACCCCCATTGGGTTTCTGAGGATGTAAATCTTTATGGAAGTAATCAGCCCATCTTCCTTCCATGGAACGGCTGGTGGGTTTGAACCACTGACCTTCTGGTTAGCAGCCAAGTGCCTTATCCATTATGCCATCAGAGCTCCTTACACTCATAAACCACTAATAAAGTGATAAATGTTATATAATAATAACCAATGAAGGAAGTTCAATGGCAGTTCACATTACAGATAAATTAACTCTTCCTGGGAGCTCTGGTGGCAGTGCCTAAGGCATTTGACTGCTAACCCGAAGGCTGGTGGTTCAAACCCACCAGCCTCTCCCTGGAAAGAAAATTGGGCAATCTACTTCCATAGTGATACTGCCTCGGAAACCCAAGGAGGGGTTGCTATGAGTTGGATCCGACTCCACAGCAGTGGTTGCATTTTGTTGCATTTGGGAGAGTTTGGAAAAACTTGAATGTGTTGCAGACACATTGGAGAAAGAGATTAGGGAGGTGATACCCACTGCCATTGAGTTGTTTCCAACTCATAGTGACCCTCACAGGGTTTCCAGGGCTGTAAATCTTTATGGAAACAGACTGCATCATCTTTCTCCCAAAGAGCAACTGGTGGGTTTGAACTGCTGACCTTTTGATTAGCAGCCTAATGCCTTAACCACAGGACCACCAGAGCTCCTAGGGAGGTAAACATGATGTCCTTTTTGCCAAACATAATGTCCTTTTCCAGAGACTGGTCCCTCTTGATAATTTGTCCAAAGTACGTGAGTTGAAGTCTCACTATCCTTGCTTCAAAGGAGCATTCTGGCTGCCAAAAAAGGCATAGGGGCTACATCGTTTGACCTCCTCTAACTTCAGAAGTGGGGAGGAGGATCCAGAGCAACATCAACAGCCCAATGCTGACTCTTATGAGGTCAGACATGCTGCCTCCCTCCAACTTCCTTTTTTACAATTCTGACACCAACCAATCCTCCCATGGCACTCTCTTCTTCTCTGCTGTGGCCACACAGAACTCACAGACAATACTCATGATTATGGGGTTTATTAGGGAAGTAACAGGATCAGGATCAGGAATGCTCAGGATATAGTTTTTCAATCAGGACAGTCTCCCCTCAGCTATACTGGAAGGCAGGGCCCTTCGCCCCTTGGCCTGGCCTCTACCCTGCGCAGGCAAGTGTTACAGAGTTCTTTTAGCTCTGCCTCTGCCAGAGGTACACCACTGCACCAGCAAGCCCCCTACCTGAAGATACTCACTTTTCTTGCTCTGTCAGCTGTAAAGCCCACCACTCTGTCTCATGCCAGTTTCTTTGTTCTTGCCAACTCTGTAGCCACCATCTCTGTCTGTCTCAGTGCAGGAATCTTAGGTCCATGGACACACTTCACTCCCAGATTTTCTCTCGATGCCAGTAAGATCCCATTTTCTGCCTCTGGAATGGTTTGTTTTAAGCCTAGTGAAATGGGAAAACTGATCAATTTCCACATTAGAGTTCCATAAGGCTAATTTGCATGGTCTCACCCTGTACCTTATTTACATTATTACCAAGCGATCCAACCTCTTTGGTGGGCCACAAGTACCTTACATTTGCATAGTTCCACTTACTTATGTAATGGGAGTCACGCACACCATGGCTGTTGTTTTTGTTAGGTGCTGTTGAGTTAGCTCCAACTCATAGGAACTCTGTATACAACAGAACGAAACACTCCCCGTCCTGCACCAGCCTGACAATGCTTGCTATACCTGAACCCATCCTTGCAGCCACTGTGTTAATCCATCTCATTGATGGCCTTCCCCTATTTTGCTGACCCTCCACTTACCAAGCAGGATATCCTTCTCCAGTAAATGGTCCCTTCTGACGACATGACCAAAGTAGGTGAGACAAAGTCTGGCCATTCTCACTTCCAAGGAGCATTCTGGCTGTACTTCTTCCAGGACAGATTTGTTAGTTCTTCTGGAAGTCCATGGTACTTTCAGTATTCTTCACCAATACCACAACTCAAAAGCATCAATTCTTCTTCGGTCTTCCTTATTCATTCTCCACCTTTCACATACATTTGAGGCAATTGAAAATGCATAGCTTGGGTTAGATGCACTTTAATCTTAAAGGACACATCTTTTCAGTGCTTTAGAGGTCTTTTGCAGCAGATTTGCCCAGTGTAATATATTGTCTGATGTCTTGACTGCTGCTTCCATTGATGTTGATTTAGAATCAAGTGATATGAAACCTTGGACAACTTCAATCTTTTCTCCATTTATCATGATGCTGCTTATTGGTCCAGTTGTGAGAATTCTTTTCTTTTCTTTTTTAATCTTGAGGTGTAATTCATACTGCAGACTGTAGTCTTCCATCTTCATCAGTAAGTGCTTCAAGTCATCTCCACCTTTAGCAAGCAAGGTTGTGTCGTCTGCATATCACAGGTTGTTAATGAGTCTTCCTCCAATCCTGGTGCTGTGTCCTTCTTCATATAGTCCAGCTTCTTGGATTATTTGCTTAGCATACAGAATGAACAACTGTGGTGAAAGGATTCAACCCTGACACACTCTCTTCTTGCTTTCACACACTCCCTTCCTGATTTTCAATCGTGTGGTATCCCCTTGTTCTGTTCAAACAACCTCCTCCTGGTCTATGTACAGTTTCCTTATGCGAACAATTAAGTGTTCTGGAATTCCCATTCTTCTTCATGTTATCCATAATTTGTTACTATTCACACAGTTGGATGCTTTTGCTTAGTCAATAAAACACAAACATCTTTCTGGTATTCTTTGCTTTTAGCAAAGATAATCTGACATCACTAATGATATCCCTCATTCCACGTCCTCTTCTGAATCCAATTTACATTTCTGGAAGTTCCCTGTCAATATACTGCTGCAGTCATTTTTAAATTATCTTCAGCAAGATTTTACTTTCATGTGATATTAATGACATTGTTTGATAATTTCCACATTCTATGGGAGCTCTGGTAGCATAGTACCTAAGGCATTTGACTGCTGACCAGAAGGCTGGTGGTTCATACCCACCAGCCACTCCCTGGAAGGAAGGCTGGGCAATCTACTTCCATAGTGATACTGCTTCAGAAACCCAAGGAGGGGTTGCTATGAGTCGGGTTCGACTCAACGGCAGTGAGTTTTTTTTTTTTTTGGTGGGATCACCTTTGTTTGGAATGAATACAAATATGGATTTCTTCCAGTCAATTGGCCAAGTAGCTGTCTTCATATTACTTGGCAGAGATAAGCAAGTGCCTCCAGCACAGCATCCATTTGTTGAAACATCTCAATGGGTATTCCATCAATTCCTAGAGACTTCTTTTTGCCAACTCCTTCACTGCAACTTCAACTTCTTCCTTCAGTACCATTGGTTATTGATCATATGCCTCCTCCTGAAATAGATAAACAACAACCGATTCTTTTTGGTACAGTGACTGTATTCCTTCCATCTTCTTTTGATTATTTCTTGCATCATTCAATATTTTGCCCATAGAATCTTTCAGTATTGCAACTCAAGGCTTGCATTTTTTCTTCAGTTCTTTCAGCTTGAGAAATGCCAAGCATGTTCTTCCCTCCTGGTTTTCTAACTCCAGGTCTTTGCACATTTCATTGTAATAATTAACTTTGTCTTCTTGAACTCGTCTTTGAAATCATCTGTTCAGCTCTTTGATCTTGTCATTTCTTCCATTTGCTTTAGCTACTCTCCATTCAAGAGCAAATTTCAGTCTCTTCTGACATCCATTTTGGTCTTTTCTTCCTTTCCAGTCTTTTTAATGACCTTTGCTTTCTTCGTGTATGATGTTGTTGATGTCATCCCACAGTTTGTCTGGTTTTTGGTCATCAGTGTTCAATGTGTCAAATCTGTTCTTTAGATGGTGTCTAAATTCAGGTGAGATATAATCAAGGTCATATTCTGGCTCTTGTGAACTTGTTTTGTCTTTAGCTTCAATTTGAACTTGCATATGAGCAGTTGATTGTCTGTTTGACAGTCAGCTCCTGCTTTTGTTTTGGCTGAAGATATTGAGCTGTATTGCCTCTCTGCAGATGGAGTGGATCTGATTCCTGTGTATTCCATCTGGTGAAAGGTGTATTGCTGCCATTTATGTTGTTGACAAAAAATATTTGCAATGAATAATTTGTTGGTCTTGAAAAATTCTATCATGCCATCTCCGGTGTCATCCCTATCACCAAAGTGATATTTTCCAATTACTGGTGATCCTTCTTTGTTTCCAATTTCTGCATTAGAGTCACCAGTAATAATCAACACATCTTGATTTCATGTTTCATAAATTTCAAACTGTAGAAGTTGGTAAAAAATCTTCAATTTGCTCATCTTTGGCTTTGGTGATTCATGCATTAATTTGAATAATAGTAGTATTAACTGGTCTTCCTTGTAGGCATGTGGATATTATCCTATCACTGACAGCATTGACTTCAGGATAGATATTGAAACATTTTTTGTTGACGATGAATGCCACACCATTCCTTTTCAATCTGTCATTCCCGGTAGTGGATCATATGGCTGTCTGATTCAAAACGGTGAAAACTGGTCTTTTTCACCTCACTAATGCCTAGGACATCAATCTTTATGTGTTCCATTTCATTTTTGGCAACTTCCTATTTCCCTACATTCATACTTCGTACATTGCATATTCTGATTATTAATGGATGTTTGCAGCTGTTTCTTCCCATTTTGAGTCATGCCACACCAGCAAATGGAGGTCCTGAAGGCTTCATTCCATCCATGTCATTAAGGTTGACTCTTCTTTGAGCAGGCAGCTCTTCTGCATTTGTGCCATTTTGAGTGCCATCTGACCTGAGGGGCTCATTTTCTGGCACTGTATCAGACAATATTTCAGGGCTATCCATCAAGTTTACCAGTAATAGACTGTGTTTCACTGCTTTTCATAAGGTTTTCAATGGCCAGCTCTCTGAGACATGGATGGCCCCTTCCTTCTTCCGAGTCTGTCTGAGTCTGGAAGCTCCGCTGAAACCTGTACATCATAGGTGACCCTGCTGGTATTTGAAATATTGGTGATATAGCCTCCAGCCTCATAGCAACACAGAAGTCACCACAGTGCAACAAACTGACAGATGAGTAAGTGATGGGAGACCATGGCTAGAAGAGCCACACTGAGTAATTCACTGAGCCACACTGCCTGTCTTCTTCCAGGAAAGATTTGTTTGTACTTCACAGTATATTTAATATTCTTTGCCTGTGCTATAATTTAAAGGCATCAATTTTTCTTTGATCTTCTTTATTCATTGTCCAGCTTTCACCTACATGTGAGGTGATTAACGATACCATGGCTTGGGTCAGGCACACCTTATAGTGTTCATTTGCTGATGTGGCATGACTCAAAATGAGAAGAAACAGCTGCAAATACCCATTACTATTTGGAACATGGAATATATGAAGTATGAATCTAGGAAAATTGGAAGTTTTCAAAAATAAAATGAAACACTTAAAGATTAATATTCTGGCATTAATGAGCTGAAATGGACGTGTATTGGTCATTTTGAGTCAGACAATCATATGGTCTACTGTCCCACGAATGACAGATTGAAGAGGATGGGTGTCACATTCATTGTCAAAAAGAACATTTCAAGATCTATCCTGCAGAGGAAGAGGTAATTACAGGGAGGAAGTGGGAAGAGAGCTATTACATTGTGGGGAATTGCAGTCAATGTCATGAGACAAAATGTGTATGGAAAATGAATTAGCTCTGTAAATTTTCACTCAAAACACACACACACAAATCCATCCTGAAGTACATTAATAGGATAGTATCCATATGCATACAAGGAAGAAAAATAGCCTTCTGAAAACAATACTGTAGCAAATAAATGATCATAGTAAAAGGAGTCCCACAAATATTTTGTTTAAGAAACATTTATGGGCCAGGGAAATGTATAGTTGTATTTTATACATTTTGGAAGACATAAGAGTATGATGGTGAGCTGTATGAAGATGAAATGAACACAATGCACAACCCAGAGAAACCAGGAATCTAGTGGAGGAGACAGAGTAGATGAAGGTCAACAGCAGGTGTCCAGGTGTGCTCAGGGAAGCTCAGTATGGAAGTCATCAGCAAGTTTTTTTTTTTTTAAGATTTTGTTTTACATTCAACGTCACACATACAGGTAGTTTCATTCCCCATTCACCATGTCCAACCTTAACCCAGTCTCCTCCCCTCCCTACCCTGCAACCCTCCCCCTGTGCCTTTCATAATTATGCACCTGTTTGTCCTGCATTTCCTCAGTTTGAATGTTGCTCCTCAGCAAGTTTTCTAATAGGAACGTTAGCTACATTGAGTCAGTGTTGCTTTTAGATATCTAAACAATGTGTCTTGGAGCAGGACAACAAACAAGATAAAGGAACTTCTTTCAAGACCTGACCCAAAGGTGCAGTCTTCACCTTCTCCTAATTTGGATAGTTGTTTTAATGACTGATATTTAACCTTTTTATGAGTAATATATTTATCCTGCTTCTCTCGAAGCTCACTTTTTACATTTCTTTATTTACTATTTACTTTGAGAAGCTGTTCTTAAGTCATTATCAATGTATAACTTCCCTTTCTTACCAAAAATCAATTTGAATTTGGAAAGTACTTTTTGTGTAGCATAAAATTTTTTTAGTAATAATTATACCAAGCCAAAGTCAAACTCACTGCCATCAAATCAATTCTGACTTATAGTGACCCCCCAATGGGTTTCCAAGGTGGTAATTCCTTACAGAAGTAGATTGCCCCATCTTCCTTCCACAGAGCAGCTGGTGAGTTTGAACCACCAAACTTCTGGTTAGCAGTGAAATGCCTTAGGCACTGTGCCACCAGAGCTCCTAATAATGCTAATACCTAAACCAAAAAAAAAAAAAAAAAAGCCAAACTCACTGCCATCAAGTTGATCTGACTCATAGTGACCCCTCCTTGGGTTTCCAAGGCAGTACCACTAAGGAAGTAGATTGCCCAATCTTCCTTCCGAGGAGTGGCTGGTGGGTTTGAACCATCACCCTTCTGGTTAGCATCAAATGCCTTAGGCATTATGCCACCAGAGCTCCGAATGATAATAGCCATTACTTATTATATATTTAGTCCGGTGGTTCAAATGTACCAGCCACTCCTCAGAAGGAAGATTGGGCAATCTACTTCCTTAGTGGTACTGCCTTGGAAACCCAAGGAGGGGTCGCTATGAGTCAGATCCGACTTAACGGCAGTGAATTTGGTTTCAGTTATTATATATCTAATGTTCTAAAGCCTGCCAAATACTCATTACATATTAATACTCATGAACTCCCCCTGCCCAAAGAAAGCCCATTGTTGTCAAGTTGATTCTGACATGGTAACCCTATAGGACAGAATAGAACTGCCCCGTAAGATTTCCACGGCTGTAAATCTTCACAAAGCAGACTGCCATTATTCTTCCACAGAGCAGTTAGTGGATTTGAACCACAGACCTTTTGGTTAGCAGCTGAGTGCATTAACCACTTCACCACCAGAGCATCTCACTGATGAACAGTAGTACTCATTTAGACTTGGGGAAAACTAAGATATATTGGGCTTAAATAACATTAAATTTCTCAAAACAAGATCTGGAATTTAAAATGTCTAATCCCTTTTACTGTGCCCAGAGATATGGCCATGTTATATTCTTGTAGTTGTGTAATATTTCTTTCTATTATTTTCAAGCTAATATTAAAATACATACTGACACCTGACAGATATTCATCTTTCCTTCCCAATTTCATATGCTGCTGAATTTTATGTTGTTGTTGTTGTTATGTGCCCTCGAGTCAGATCTGACTCATAGCGACCCCTCCTTGGGTTTCCGAGGCAGTATCACTATGGAAGTAGATTGCCCCATCTTCCTTCCGAGGAGTGGCTGATGGGTTTGAACTGCCAGCCAGTTAGCAGTTCAGTGCCTTAGGCACTATGCTACCAGAGCTGAATTTTATAGTTAAACTTTATTTGAAAGATGTTGGATTTTATTTTTTATCCCAAGTTATAATGAATACATTATTAGAAAAGGTGAAAAGTGGGGCCTCATTGGCTTTGGATTTTTTTTTCCCCTTTAGTTTAGAAGAGTGCTAGCAATCTTTTGTAGAAGCTTAAAGGAAAAAACAAAGAATGACATTTCAGCAGTGAGAAAATTTGAGATCTGAAAGAGAACACTGGTTTCATTTTTGTTAAAAAAAAAAAAAAAAGCAAAATGGCACAAGACAGAAAAACAGATCTCTGTTCTAATTAAAGTAAACCAGTTGGCCGTTTAAGCAAATATTGCAGAGATGTACAGGAGGGGAGTGGGGGTGAGTAGGGTATGTTATTTAAATAAACCTTTAATAACAAAAACTTTTTACCTATTTGTCCAAGAAAGTTGTGATTACACTGTTAACCTACTTGTTGTCAGATGAATAAAATGCATAAATACTTTAAAACCAACTCTCTTTAATTCATTAAAGTCTTCTAGTGCCTCATTAATTTTAATGGTATAATCTAGTGCTGATTGAAGTGCACCTGAATGCAGTTAGTGCCTCATCAGTGCTGATGAGTTCCAAGTTTTTCAGGCCATGTCTGCAGAGTGATCACAAATTACATGTCTCTATTTACATCTGCTCTCTGTATGTTTGTCCATGTCTTCAGCAGCACAGCTTGTACATTTCAGGAGCCCAATGTCTTTTCTTTTGGCCATTCCTACAGTATCTTCATAGTTTCTTTTCTACTAACAACTGAATTCTGTGAAAACAAAACAATGATTTTGTGGAAATGCCAAAATATAAATTTCTTCCCAATATATTCACTTTGAATGTATATATGGCCTATATGAGCCAATATATATATTTTTAAAAAAGGAAATATGATTTATGTTTTCAAAGTAAATGACAATATTAGTTCCCTGCATGTCCACTGTAACTCTAAGTTTTATAAAACTAATTAAAAAAAAAAAAAAAACCTTAAATCTTGCTTCTACAGTTCCATAATTACCTCTCTCAGATGTAATTGTCAGATATGGGTTATGCTTACAGAATAGACAAATGAATACATGATTAATTATGGAGCACCTCTTTAATTCTTTACTTCTGGTTCGCAGCACTCAGGTAAGTGATGAAGTAGAAGGCCAAACAATCTAACCCCATCTCCACCACAAGAACCAACTAGAGGAATTTGGATACTAGTAGCAGATGGGACTCTTCCGTCTTCTCCAGTGATGCTGAAGGATCATCGGGTGTGATCTCTTAATCTCCTTTTCTAGGTTTCCTGGTAACCATCTGCCTTCTGTTCACATAAAGCAGGGGTAGGAGAGCATGTCTTACGTGATAAACTCTCTCTAACAGTGCACTCTCTCTAAACTTTTGGATGCTTTTCTCTATTGCATAAGGAGCCCTGGTGGCAGAATGGTTATGCTTTTTTGGTGGTGCAGATCCATGCAGCAGCTCCATAGGAGAAAGAACTGGCAATCTGCTCCCATAAAGATTACAGCCAAGAAAACCTTATAGGGAAATTCTGCTCTGTCACGTGAGGTTACTATGAGTTGAAATTGACTGGATGGCACCTAACAACTCTATACTAAGGAAGTACTGTCATTTCAACTTGCTATAGTGTAGGCCACCTTTGGGTCCAACTAAACAAACAAACAAAAAAAAAACCTCACTGCCATTGAGTTGATTGCAACTCATAGTAACCCCTCCTTGGGTTTCTGAGATCATTATCTCTATGGAAGTAGATTGCCCAACCTACCTTCCGAGGAGTGGCTGGTGGGTTTGAACCACCAGCCTTCTGGTTAGCAGTCAAATGCCTTAGGCACTATGCCACCAGAGCTCCCAACTAAGCAAACAGGTAAAGCCATTGCCAGCCCTTTGTACTCACACATTTAATCTGGACACTGATTAAACCAACCAAGCCAAACTCACTGCCATCGAGTTGATGCTGACTCATAGTGACCTCCACTGAGTTTCCAAGGCAGTAAAGCTTTATGGAAGTAGATTGCCCCATCTTCTTTAAGCTAAATTTAGCTTGATCCCATACATGGGTCACTGTCCATGGAAAAGTATTAAAATGTAATCATGATGTGGTGAAAAACACGTGAAACTGTTCACAACACATCATTAAGTAAGCACAAATAAACCCGTGTTTATCTTGCTTGTTGGATGATCCACTCTGCCCCTTGATAATGAGTTTTCAATGGTTCACATATTCTAGACCAAGTAGGACTGGCAAACTATAGTCCTTGGATGAAATTCACCCCAATGCCTCCTTTGTTTTTCTCTCCTATTGTGTTGAAAACATACACTCAAGACACTTGCCAACATAACAACTTCCTCATTTATAGCTCAGGAACATTGATGACATTTTTCACGTTGTGCCACCGTTAATGCTATCCTTTTCCAAAATATTCCACCACCATTAGCATAAACACAATGCCCTGCAAACAAAAGCTTCCCCTTTCCCCCTCCATCTTACCCCTGGTAACCACTAATAATCTTTGGTTTCTGTGTATACACACACACACACACACACACATTTTTCCCCCAACCTATCTAGGAATATAGTCTCTTCTCCCCTCCCATCCCTGGTAAGCAAGAAAGAAATTTTCCTTCATGTATAAACTTTTCCTTGACTTTTTACAATTGTGAACTAATATAAAATTTGCCCTTCTGTAACTGACTATTTCACTCAGCCTAATGTCCTCCAAGTTCATCCACGTTATGCAGTATTTTGCAGATTCTACATTATTCTTTAGGGTTGCATAGTATGCCATTGTACGTATCACATTTTGTTTATCCATTCCTTGGTTGATGGGCACTTGGGTTGTTTCCACCTCTTTGCTATTTTGAATAGCACTGCAATGAACATGGGTGTGCATATTCCTGTCCTGCCTCTCACTTCTTTAGGATATATACCTAGTAATGGGATTGCTGGATCAAATGGTATTTCTATTTCCAACTTTTTAAGGAATCTTCATACTGATTTCCACAGTGGTTGTATCATTTTACAGTTCCACCAGCAGTATAGGAGAGTCCCAATCTCTCCTCAACCTCACCAGCATTTGTTATTTTCTGTCTTGTTGAACTTTGCTATTAATGCTGGGGTGAGATGGTATTTCATGGTTGTTTTGATTTGCATCTCTCTAATGGCTAATGATCACAATCACTTCTTCATGTGTCTGTTGGCTGTCTGAATATCTTCTTTGGTGAAGTGTCTGTTCATATTTTATGCCCATTTTTTAATTGGATTGTTTATATTTTTGATGTTGAGTGTTGGAGTTTTCTATAAATTTTAGGGATAAGTCCTTTGTTGGATATGTCATTACCAAATAAATATATTTTTTGCCAATCTGCAGGTTCTCTTTTTACTCATTTGGAGAAGCCTTTTGATGCACATAAGAATTTAATTTTTAGAAGGTCCCAATCATCTAGTTTATCTTCTGCTGTTTGTTCATCTTGAATTATGCTTGATAGTCTATTTATATCATATATTAGGGCCCCTAAGTTTATCCATGTTTTTTCTTTGATGAGCTTTTTAGTTCTGGGTTTCACATTTAACTCTTTGATCCATCTGGAGTTAGTTTTTGCATATGGTGTGAGATATGGATCTTGCTTCATTTTTCTGCAAATAGATATCCAGTTTTGCCAGCACCATTTGTAAAAGAGAATATCTTTTCCCCATTAATGGATTTCGGCCCCTTGTCAAAGATCAGCTGACCATAGGTTGATGGATTGATTTCTGGGTTCTCAATTTTGCTCCACTTGCCTATATGTCTGCCATTGTTCCAATACCAGGCTGTTTTGACAACTGTGGCTATGTAGTAGGTTTTGAGATCTTGGAGTGTGAGACCTCCTACTTTGTTCTTCTTCAGTAGTGCTTTGCTTATCCGAGGTCTCTTACCTTTCCATATAAAATTAGTGATTGGTTTTTCCATGTCTTTAAAGAATGTTGATAGTATCTGGATTGGGGCTGCATTGAATGAATAGATTGCTTTGGGTACTATTGACAATTTCACAATGTTCAATCTTCCTATCCATGAGCATGGTATGTTTTTCCATTTATGTAGATCTCTTATAGTTTCTTGAAGTAGTGCTTAACAGTTTTCTTTGTACAGGTCTTTTGTGTTCCTGATAAGATTTATTCCCAAATATCTTATCTTTTTGGTAGGTATTATAAATGGTACAGATTTCCTTATTTCCTTTCCAGAGACCTCTTTGCTAGTGTAGAGGAATCCAACTTTTTTTTTTTTCAATTGTTATTTGGGTGAAAGTTTACAGAGCAAATTCACTTTCCATACAGCAGCTCACATACACTTTGTCTCATGACATTGACTACAATTCTCCACAATGCAACAGCTCTCCTCTCACTTCCTCCCCATAGTTACCTCTTCCCTGTGTCCTTCCCTCCATGCACTGCTGCCCTCTGAGCTGTCTCCCTGTGCATAAGCAGCCCTTCTTTCTCCCATGATTGTTCTCTCCAAGGAGTGTATCTACCTAATGTAAATGTTCACCTCATATGCCAGTCTTTTGTTTGGCTGGAAGCCACAGGATTGGGTTCAGTTACAGATCTGAAGGGCAGCTAGGGGCCATAGTCTCAGTGGTTCCATCAGGCTCTATCAGACCAGCAAACCTGATCTCTCTCCTCTTTCTCTTCTTTTTTTTTTTTTTTTTTAATGATTTTGAGTTTTGTTCCACATTGTTCTCCCATCTATCCAGGATCTCCTATATAGATCCCCCTCCGAGTGGTTGACAGTGGTAGCCAGGCACCATCTAGTTCTTCTCTTCTCATATCATATAGTCTGAGGATTGCATGGTGTAGAATCCAACTGATTTTTGTATGTTCATCTTGTATCCTACCACTATGCTAAATCTTTCAATAAGTTCCAGTGGTTTTCTTGCTGAGTCTCTTGGGTTTTCTATATATAGGATCACATCATTTGCAAACAGGGATCATATTACTTCTTCCTTACCAATGTGGATGCCTTTGATTTCCCTTTCTTGTGTTATTGCCCTGGCTAGGACTTTCAATACAATGTTGAATACAAGTGGAGATATAGTTCATCCTTGTCTGGTTCCTGTTTGCAAGGGGAAGGTTTCAGTGTCTCTCTATTGAGATTAATGTTGCCTGTTGGTTTTGCATATATGCCTTTTATTATGTTGAGGAATATCACTGCCATTCCTATTTTTCTGAGAGTTTTTATCAGGAATGGATGTTGGATTTTATCAAATGCCTTTTCTGCTATGATAGGACCATGTGATTCTTTTTCTTTATTTTGCTTATGTGATGTACGACGCTGATTGTTTTTCTAATGTTGCACCATCTTGCATACCTAATATGAATCCCATAATGTATTATTTTATTTTATTTTTTAATATGTTGTTGAAGTCTCTTGGCGAGCATTTGGTTGAAAATTTTTGCATCTATATTCATGAGGGATATTGGTCTGTGCTTTTCCTTTCTAGTGGTGTCTTCACCTGGTTTTGGTATCAGGGTTATGCTTGCTTCATAAAAGGAATTTGGGATGATTCCATGCTTTTCTATGTTCTGAAATGGTTTGAGTAGCACCAGCATCAAGTCTTCTCTGAATGATTGGTAGAATTCTCCAGTGAAACCATCTGGATCAGGACTTTTTTTTGTTGATAATTGTTTTTATGATCTGTTCAATTTCTTATTTTGTTATGGGTCTGTTAAAGTTTTCTACCTCAGTCTGTATATTTTAGGTAAGTAGTGTGTTTCTAGAAATCTGTTCATTTCTTCTAGGCTTTCAAATTTGCTGGAGTACAGTTCTTCATCAAACCAAACTAAACTCACTGCCATCAAGTTGGATCCAACCCATAGTGACCCCTCCTTGGGTTTCTGAGGTGATATCACTACAGAAGTAGATTGCCCAACTTTCCTTCTGAGGAGTGGCTGGTGGGTTCGAACTGCCAGCCTTCTGGTTAGCAGTCACATGCCTTATATGCTATGCCACCAGAGCTCCCTCAGTTCTTCATAGTATCCTGATATTATTCTTTTTATATCTGTTGGTTCTGAATGGTTGCTGACTCCCATTCAGTTAGATTTTAAAGAAAAAAAATTAAAAACCACCAAAAAAACAAAAACAAAGCAACAAAAAATTTGTACCACATAAACAAACAGGATCACACACACACACACACACACACACACACAAATGCAATAAATAAGCAGAAAAATTTTCAAAATATATTGCAACAGGATAAAAGAAAGATAATGAGAAAAAGACAGACAGAGAGAGAGAGAGACAGAAAAGCCACAATATCAGGGGAGGGAAGAATGACAGAAATGAGCAAGAGTAGAAAAATAGGGAAAGCAAGAAAAGGAAAAACAAGGGATGAAAAGAACCAAAAGAAAGAAAAAAGAAGGGAACCAGGAAAAGGGAAGATAAAAAGAAAAAGAAAAGAAAAGAAAGCAAGAACCAGGGATGAGAAAGAGAAAAATAAAAGGAAGAAAAAACAAAACCAAAAAACCAAACTCACTGCTGTGGAGATTTTTCTGACTCATAGCAACCCCTCTTTGGGTTTTTGAGGCAGTATCTCTACGGAAGTTGATTGCCTAATCGTACTTCCAAGGACTGGCTGGTGGATTTGAATGGCCAGCCTTCTGCTTAGAAGTCAAATGCCTTAGGCACTATACCAAAGGAGGAAGATAAAAAAGAATAATTTAAAAGCAATATTGTTGGATGTGGGGCATGACACCCAGGCTCTGCCAGGGTATAGAATGGGATGGAACCCCCGCAGATCAAGAAAGTGGGTGGGGGGGATGGCCACACCCCTGTTCACCAATAGGGCATGGGACCCAAGAGCAACAAGGGGAATATTGCACTTCTGTAGCCATCAGTCTCCAGTGCAGCTGCCCATGCTGTCCTTGGCAGGTGGAATCTACTCTGAGGTTGCAGTCCAAGTAAGAGCACCACCTGGACATGCTCAAAATGGCTGTGCCAGCCACTTGCAAACATCCAAAATGGCTGTGCTCACAGGTCCACCTGTCCCCTTCCTCACTGCTCTCCCTTCTGGTTGTCAAGTACTAGTGCAGTCCTTGCAGCCTTGGTGAACAGAGCCAGTTCTTAGGTTGCTATCAGGAAATATTAAAAATGGCTGCGCCCTCAGAACAGCCAGCACTTCGCAGCTCCATTTGTCTGCAGTTCTGTTTGTCTCCTTACTCACTGTTTCATTCAGTTTCTTCTACTAGTTGGTATTTGTGATAAGTGGAGCTGTGTGTCAACTTGGCTGGACCACAGTTCTGTGTGCTTTAAGTAGTTGTGACATGGGTTATTCCCATGATGGGATCAGATGTATATGTTTTGAGCAGCCAATCCATTGAAAGGGAGTTTCCCTAAGGGTGTGGACTGCTTCCAATATATTTATGGACATCCTGGGAAAAGAAATACTCTTCTGTGGATTGGGATCCTGCTGTGCTGCCCACAACTGTCCATGAGTGAACAACACCACTTGGCCTGGAGATCTTGGATTCGTCATTCGTTGGAGTCAACAGCCAGTATACTGCCTGCCAACCTTGAGCCAGTCAGCCCTTGCAGCTGTGTGAGTTAGGAAGAACCTCCAGCTTGACATTTGATCCAAGAACTTGGGACTTGCCAGCTTCTATAAGTGTGTGAGCCGTTTTCCGAAGATAAATTTCTTTTTCTCTATATGTGTATATAACCTTTACTAGTTTTGCTTCGCTAGGAACCCAGCCTAACATATTTGGTACCTGGAGTGGTTCTAGAGAGACAAAAATCATGGGATGTGCTTTCTTAATTGGTTCTCACCAATTCTGTTTTGGCTCTCCAATTTTATTCATTGTAAAGGCACTGGTGACTCTGCCTCCATTAGTAAAGAGGGCCCTGCTAATCCATGGCATGAGGTGGCAACATTAATATGCAAAATAGTGCCACCAATAGATAAAGGACTTTTGAGAAGTGAGGCTTTGGGTGATTGCATATTTTATACTTTTCTGCAATTTTGTCACCATGATGAGTATAAGGAAGCTGGTTCGTTGGTCCTACTTACGATAGACAAAGTGGTGAAGAGCGAAATGAGTTCAGGACTGGTGAGTCACAGCTTAAGTGCAGCATAAAAGACCTCAATGTTTCCAGTTGTACTCTGAAAGATGGCCTTATTTCTTCTAATAACAGAGGTGATATTGCTGAAAACCAAACCCAGAGTCTTATCATAAGGGTGGCTGAATTACAATACCAATTAAATTGCCAACCCAGAATGGTGTCTGAAGTTAAAGTGAGGGCATTGATTGGGAAAAAATGGGATCTTGAAACCTGGAATGGGGACATATGGGCAGACAGTCAGGAAGATGAGCATATGGAGCCTGTAAATTCTGTTGAATCCCTCCCATCTGAAGGGATTACTGAAAAACCATTATCCCATCCACCTCGGTTTGATGGGATCAACCCAACTGCCTGCTGGGAGTTGGGAAAGCCTCCAGCTTGATGTTTGATCCAAGAACTTGGGACTTGCCAGCTTCTATAAGTGTGTGAGCCATTTTCCTAAGATAAAGTTCTCTTTCTCCATATGTATATATAAGCTTTACTGGTTTTGCTTTTCTAGCGAACCCACCTAATACAGTATTTAATCCACTTCTTTATCCCTCCCTTCAAACCTCAGGGTTCCAGGATCATCTTCTCTATCAGTTTCAGTTGGTTTCTTGTTGCTTTGTTGCAGAAGGTCTATGTAGCTTGTCTGCCTATTCTACAATCTTCCTGAAACTTCCCCAGTGCCTCTTTTTATAAATAGAGTTTCATTGAAACACAGCAATATTCATTCATTTGCACATCATCTGTATCTACTTTTGTGATACAGTGGCAAAATTGAGCAGTCATAACAAACACCAAATGGTTCTGGAAAGCCTAAACATTTACAATATAACCCTTTATGGAAAATGTTGGGTAAGCTCTGTTCTATATATTGTTAAACACAGTGTTAAATTTTTACACTTAATTCTATTATGTATTTGTTGCAAAGTTTCTTACAATATTTGGATATAGTTACTAAAGTAAGTAATGCAATTTTCCATAATTGGAAGCACAATGTTCAGAAAAAAGAAGATAATTCTCTTCACGCTTAGTAGGTGAAAGAAAGTTATTTTGTGTGAATCCAGTGAACTAAGTTTGGAACAGTAAGCATAAAATTAAAATTAAAAGAGGCATTTTTCAGAATACAGCTTAATAATTAGACATAAGTATAAATGAAATGTACTTACTGACTGATGTGTTGAGTTCACTATCAATAGGAGTGTTCAAGCAGTGGATGAATAGTATTCCCTGAGGTGTCATGAGGGCTCATCAGCAAACTAGAAGGCTAATTGTATTATTTTTTTGTGATGCAATGCTTAAATATAGCAACATGCACAGATCTTGTGTACAAATCAATGAATTTTTAAATAAGTATACACCTGTGTCTATGATAGTTGTTCATACTATTGTGTCTACCCATAGTTTGTTCTTTTTCATTGCTATATTCCAGTGTATGACTATAAAACAATTTATTTATGCATTCTACTGTTTGTGACCATGTGGGTTGTTACCAGTTTGGAACTATAATGAATAAAGCTACTATGTACATCATTGTATGACATTTCGTGAACACTAAATTCAACTTTCTTGGGTAGAAACTCAGGAGTTGAATTGCTGAATCATAGGGTATAGATGGATTTAGTTTTAGTAGGTACTGTCAAGCGGTTTTCCAGAGTAGTTGTATCAATTTGCACTACCACAGTAATATAAAAGAGTTCCAGTTGCTTCACATCTTTGCTAGCAGAATTGTCACCTTTTTAGTATTTGTTGGTATTGTCAGTTAACCACTCTGATGTTCATAAAATAATATATCATTACATTGGTGTGATTTTAGTTTGCTTTACTAATACATAAAATGCCTTAGACTCTATGCCACCAGAGCTCTACTGTAGCTTTATAAAAAGTGTTGTTGTTGTTATGTGCCGTTGAGTTGGACCTGACTCATAACAACCCCTCCTTGGATTTCCGAGGTGGTATTGCTATGGAAGTTGATTGCCCAGTCTTCCTTCCGAGGAGTGGCTGGTGGGTTTAAAAAAGTATAGAAGTATAAAAAGTATTAATATTTGGTAATATAAAGCCTCCAACTTCCTCCTTCACATTTTCCTTCTCCTTCTCCTTCCTCTCTTTATCTTTCCTCCTTCTTGTTTTGGTTACTTCATTTTGCTCTAACAGAAATATACTACAAATGGGTGGCTTTAACAAACAAGAGTTTATTCTCTTACAGTTTGAGAGGCTAGAAGTCTGAGTTCTAAGTACCATGCTCTAGGGGCTGGGCGAAAGCCCCTTGACCTTGGGCTTCAGTTCTGCCTCTTGCTCCCAGACCACTGAAGCTAGAGGCTGCTGGCTGCTGAGTTTAACAAGGCCAAGGTTGACGAATAAAATGACATAGTCCTTATATTACCAAACCACATGGCAGGCCATTGATTCAAGTCTCATTAACAGTCCAAGATCAGCAGACAAAATGGCAGGCTGCTGAATAACGACTCAGCTATATGTAGGATTCAAGTGTGCCAAAAGCTCCAGACCATTCCGAAATCTTCTCCTTATATATTGGGAACAGACCACATCCCTAAGGCAGCTACTCAGCTGCTCACAGTAGGCAAATGGAGTTGATGACCAATCTCATCATGTGGAATACTACATCCAGCTGCTCAGCCACTCAAAACCAGTCCCGGGCAAATTGACACATAACCTTAACTACCACACTCCTCTTCCCCTTCTTCATTATTTCCTTGCTGATTCTAGATCTTTTGCATTTCCATAAAATGAAGCATGACTAATCTCCATGTTCTAGGTATTTTATGTATTTTAATATTCTAAGCCAGAGTTTTCATAAGCTAACATAAAGTTACTCCTTAGCATCAATTATGAATTCTAAATTAGAAAATTAATACTTTTTAGAAAAGTCTAAGATTCTTATTACAGATGTGTTGGTCAGCTTCTATTTTCTCTACATATCCCAAAGAGTCCCCTCTCCAGTGTGCTGTTGTTAGGTGCCGTTGAGTCGTTTCTGACTCATAGTGACCCCATGCACAACAGAACAAAACACTGCCCAATCCCGTGCCAGTTCCACGATCCCTGCTATACTTGAGCCCATCATCACAACCACCATGTCAATCCATCTCGTTGAAGGCCTCTCCTCTTTCATCAACCCTCCACCTTACCAAGCGTGACATCCTTCTCCAATGAATGATCTCTTCTGAAAACATGACCAAAATAGGTGTGACAAAGTCCGGCCATTCTTGCTTCCAAGGAGCATTCTGGCTGCACTTCCTCCAGGACAGATCTGTTAGTTCCTTTAGCAGTCCATGGTACTTTCAGCATTCTTCGCCAGCACCACAACTCAAAAGCATCGACT
>NW_006921694.1:7888456-7889488 GCF_000298275.1 Orycteropus afer afer | reverse complement strand
CAAAATGCTCCTTGGAAGCAAGAATGGCCAGACTTCGTCTCACCTATTTTGGTCATGTTGTGAGAAGGGACCATTCCTTGGAGAAGGATGTCATGCTTGGTAGGGTGGAGGGTCGACGAAAGAGGGGGAGGCCTTCAACAAGATGGACTGACACAGTGGCTGCAATGATGGGCTCAAGTATAGCAGGGATTGTGGGGCTGGCGCGGAATTGGGCAGTGTTTTGTTCTGCTGTGCATGGGGTCGCTATGAGTCGGAAACGACTCGATGGCACTTAACAACAACAACATCAACCCAGGGTTTATAAGACAAATATTTTAATAAATCTATTCTAAGTATGCTCAATAAGTAAAGTACAATATGTTTGCAATGAATTAAAAGGAGAGAAATAAAAAATGTAAAAAAAGGACCAAATGAAAATTCAAGAAAGGAAAAATATAATTTCTGAAATGAAAAATACATTGGATGAGTCCAAATAGCAGAATAGACAGGAACAAGAAAATAATTAATAACCTTAAAGATAGATCAGTAGAAATGGTCTAATCTGAAGAAGAGAGAAAAATGATTGTAATAAACAAAAGATGGGAAAAAAAAAGAAAAAAAGTGAACAATCAAGGCCTCTGAAACAATAGCAGAAGTTTTGATTTCCAGGTAAATCGGAATCTAAGAAAGAGAATATAGAGAAAATAAGGCAGAAAATGTATTTGAAAAAATTATGGCCAAAACCTTACTAGACTTGATAAAATACATAAATCTATTTATTCAAGAACCTCAGTGAGAGTTGTCAGTGAAGGCAAACATGGGTATATGGATGGATAGATAGGTGGACAGGCTAAATGATTAGGTGTGTCTATGAAATGGGGAGTATATCCAAGATCATATATAGGGTTGGCAGACAATGGTCTTATAAGTTTATATGAATGATCAGAATTCCCAGGCGTATAGTAGAGCTGACAAGGGGCAAGGTTGTGGTCACTACTTGGTCACAGCCAGCTACTCAGAGCGACTGAGTAGTTGAACCTGTGGGCTTGGGAC
>NW_006921694.1:7874922-7887995 GCF_000298275.1 Orycteropus afer afer | reverse complement strand
TACAGGCATGTGAGTTAAACATTTACCTCAAGTAGACACACTCCCTGGAGAGAACAATCATGGGAGAAGGAAGGGCTGCTTATGCACAGGGAGACAGCTCAGGAGGCAGGAGAGTATGGAGGGATGGAGACAGGGAAGAGGTAACTATGGGGAGGAAGTGGGAGGGGAGCTGTTGCATTGTGGTAAACTGTGGTCAATGATATGAGACAAAGGATATGTGAACTGCTGTATGGAAAGTGAATTTGCTGTGTAAATCTTCACCCAAATCACCATTAAAAAAAAAAAGAACCTCAGTGATACTTAAATAGGATAAATACAATGAAACTCACACCTAGGTCCATGACAGGCAAACTGCTGAAAAATTTTGACAGCAGCTAGGAAAAAATAACAAATTACATGTAGAAGAACAATTATTTGCATAACATGGGTGTTTCATAAAAAATCATGCAGGTCAGAAGACAGTGGAACAAAATACTTAAAAGGCTAAAAGAAGGAAAACTACAAGGAAGGAAAGAAGCAATTTATTGAGCTGAAACTCATTGGCATTGAGTCAATTCCGACTCATAGCGACCCCCATTGGGTTTCTGAGGAGGTAAATCTTTATGGAAGTATATTGCATGTAGATTGCTCCCTCTTCCTTCTGCAGAGAGGCTGGTGAGTTTGAATTGCCAACCTTCTGGTTAGTACTCAAATGCCTTAGGCACTATGCCACCAGAGCATCTAATTGAGCTAGTAACAATCAAAATTTTCAAAACTGAATGAGAATCATATAGTGTAGAGTTTAAAAAAATACATATGTATCAACAGGCTCCTCAGAGAAAGGGTAAATAGTATTACACGAAACTCTTATTTGGGTTTTACATACTGCCTCAGAAACCCAAGGAGGGGTCGCTATGAGCCGGGTCCGACTTGACGGCACATAACAACAACAGTACACCTATATATACATGTACTGGGTTCTAATGTAAGGATCTCTGGTGGCACAGTGCCTAAGGCATTTGACTGCTAACCAGAAGGTTAGTGGTTCAAACCTACCAGCCACTCTATGGAAGGAGGATGGGGCAATCTACTTCTGTAAAGATTTACTGCCTCAGAAACCCAATGGGGGTCACTATGAGTTGGAATCGACTCAATGGCAGTGGATTTTTGTTGTTGCTGTTGTTCTAATTTAAAATGCATTTATTCCTATAGGTTAAGTAGAAAATAAATCAATAAATCATTGCCTTAGATTATTTAATCATCACAAAACTTTGTAAAGCAGGAATTATCCGCATTTTACAAATGAAACCAAGACTGTATTAAATTACATAATTTGTCTTTGGTCATACAGCTGGTTAGTGTCTGAGCTTGAATATAATCAAATCTTTTGACTTCAAAACAACTTCTTTTGGCTGCTTTCAAAGGACCCACACATATCCTTTGATGACTTTTGATCTAAGAGGAGAGTAAGTTCTCCAAAAGCAGACTACTTTTGCTTCCCAGAAGTTAAGGGGAAGTACCCTATTTCTTATTTCCCAAGGAAGAGAGCCAGAGTGACTTCCTAGTCATCACAGCCTATCCTATCTGCATTCTGCCTCTGATGCAAGGAATGTAGCAAATTAAAAAGGCTCTGGGACTCAGAACCAATCTCTGTTCACATCATTGCTTGATGAATATTGATTGAACTAGACTTTAGTAAATAGGAACTATTTCCATGCTGTGACTGCTTTGGCTGGGAGATAAGGTATTCAATTAGAATTTTAATTAATAGTTAAAAATCTCTTTATCTCTTCCAATTAACTCATCTTTCACATAAAAGATCTTTTAGTTTTTCATTGTGAGTAACATTGCCATTGTGCTTATTTCTTGTGGCAAAATTGTAACTTACCACAACTTCTGCAAAACAGAATCATATCACTCAAATGTTTGGCAGTGCTTGAGGGCAAAAAATATTCTGGTATCCAATTCAAGTGCTATTATATAACCTGAAATTGTCTGAAGGACTATCAGGAAAGGATAATTGATGAATATGGAGATTTCAAAGAAAAGTCAGATGCCAGATCAAGTGTTTAGGAATCCATTGTAGCCTGGCTTAAATGACAAAGTTTTAGTTATGAGCCTTTTGTTCTTAATGAGTAAAGTTAACACTTGGGTGCATTCCTGATAACACCATAAAGGTCAGAAACTGCACAAATCAGGAGTTCCAAATGTAGATAAGATAATTTAAAGATTAAGTACTAACAGTCTGTGGGCAAGCAACATTGAGTGCAAATCAGTGTGGTTATTGATGAGCTAGGACTAATGACTCATTAAGAGATGAATTAGATAAAAATGCAGCAACAACCAATAAAGAGAGATGTTATCTGGAACTCTGTACCTTAGATACTCAGTTAATTCTTCTTAATGATGTTGGTGATGTTATTTGAGATGCTGTGGTACTGATGAGAAAACTTGCTTTGTTTTCCTATCGTAGCCATATATTTGTATCCCAGGGCTTGTTTTTCAGCTTTTCTTCTTCTAAAAAAAATTGCAATATTGATGTGTATCTTTATCTAGTCTCTTCAGTTTATTTATGATTTATGCTTATGTTTCTTTAGCCTTCATTTGAATTTGCCTTCATTTACCACATAGTTCATAAGATCTTTCGGAACAAGGACCATCAGTCCTGTTAGTTTGCCTTATAGGATGGTGTGGATGGATATTCAGATAGATTATTATAGTATTGTAATAATGATTTCTTTTTAAAATTATTTTCATTGTACTTAGTTTGTATCGAGCACTTTTTATAAACTTTTCAAATACTAATTAATTTTATCCTCCCAACAGCCCTATGAGATAGGTATTCTCATTGTTCTCATTATATAGAATATAAGTAGGTCCCCTCATGTCATATAGTAGAAGAGCTGGGACTTGTACCTAGGCAAACTGGCTTTACCATGACACCACAGCCTTCTCTAGCTTTATCCCTCTTTATCCAGAAAATGTTGGCCACTCCCTGAGGTTGGGATCCCTAATTTGTCATGAGGCATTGGTTGGTGAGATAGCCCTCCATCTGCACCCCATTCAAGGTGTCTTGCTTAATGGCCTGAATTATATTAGGTGTGGTTTACTTTTTTGAATTTCTACCACACACCTCTCTGGTAGCGTAGTGCCTAAGGCACTTGACTGCTAACCAGAAGGCTGGCGGTTCAAACCCACCAGCCACTCCTCGGAAGGAAGGTTGGGCAATCTACTTCCATAGTTATACTGCCTCAGAAACCCAAGGAGGGGTCACTATGAGTCGGGCTGACTCAATGGCACATAACAACAACAACAACAACACACACCAGTTTGCCACTCAAAATTTAATGTGGTGCTTATTAGCAGCAACACAAGTATATTCTTCCTATGCTTCATTTTTTTTTTTTTTGTCTCAATATAGCAGGAATGAAGCCAAAGGTTTCCATTATGCCAGTGATTGACTTCAACTGTAGCACCAGTGGTGCTCCCTTATTTATAATACAGAACTTGATCTCATTCCTCGTTCAGGCTCACAATATTTGTCTCTTGTATAGGAGCAGTTCCATGACTTGTTATAGAATTAGCTGCTCTCACCCCTTCTGTCATGTCCCTTCAAGTTACAGACATCACAGGAGGGGTGGAAAAGAATAGCAAGATTTGAGATAAGCATCTGAATGCTGAGGGAAGAATTCAGCTTTGGAATTACATAAAAACATTTTCAGTATTTCAATGATCAAATTTTCTATTGCTTTGAGAGACTGAATACATAAATGGACAATAGTCAGGCCATGTAACAACAGCATCTGGCCCACAAGCTCTTCAGCAGCCAGTCCAGGAAGCCAAATCACAACCTCTTCAGAAATCAGCCCAGAATAATCAGGTCTTGGTTCTTGCCAGCTTCCCTACCTTTTGCCCCGCTTTTAACTCAGGACCAACAGGAGAATGCCAAATATGCTCCACAAACCAATCATATAGAATGGCTTGGTTCCTGTAGTCCACTTCCAACTTTCCCATGTTTACAACCATCAGTCAGAGCACACCTGAAGCCTTCCTTTCTTTTCACTGTAAAGCTTTCTTATGTGTTTATCTGTCTTTGAGTCTCTGCCAATTCCAATTGATGATGGCCAACTTCTTTATTATAGCAAGCTCTTTAAATTAAGTAGCCTCTGTCTGTTCCCATTTGGGTAGTCTGTGTTTATTTCTACACTTTCTTTCATTGCCAGAAGACTGTTCATTATATTAGTTTGTATTTCCCTATAACATACATAGAGATTTGTTAAAGGCTTGACTATAGTTAGCATCTAAGGAGCTCTGGTGGTGTACTGGTTAAGGCATTTGGCTGCTAACCAAAGGTCAGCAGTTCAAACCCACCAGCTGTTCATTGGAAGAAAGATGGTACAGTCTGCTTCCATAATGATTTATAGCCTTGGAAACCCAATGGGAGTTCACTATGAGTCAGAACAGATTTGATGGTAGTAAGTATAGTTAGGATCTAGACACAGTCAGACAGTTATCTAGATTTGAATGTAAGTAGTCTTACAAACCACTACTTGTCTGTCAATTTGTCATGTTGTGGTGGTTTGCATGTTGCTGTGAGGCTGTAGGCTATGCCTCTGGTATTTCAAATACCAGCAGGGTCACCCACGGTGGACAGGTTTCAAAGGAGCTTCCTGACTAATACAGACTCGGAAGAAGGAAGGTCCCATCAACTTCTAAAAGAATTGGCCAGTGAAAACCTTATGAATAGCAGTGAAACACTGTCTGATATACTACTGGAAAACTTTATGAATAGATTTGAAACGTTGTCTGATATAGTGCCAGAATATGAAACCCTCAGGTCAGAAGGCACTCAAAATACAACAGGAAAAGAGCTGCCTCCTCAAAGTAGAGTCAACCTTAATGACGTGGATGGAGTAAAGCATTCGGGACCTCCGTTTACTGATGTGGCATGACTCAAAATGGGAAGAAACAACTGCAAACATCCATTAATAATTGGATCATGGAATGTACGAAGTGTGAATCTAGGAAAATTGGAAGTTGTCAAAAATGAAATGGAACACATAAAGACAGATATCTTAAGCATTAGTAAGCTGAAATGTACTGGTTTGGGCCATTTTGAATCAGACAACCATATGATCTACCATGCTGGGAATGACAATTTGAAGAGGAATGGTGTGGCATTTATGTCACAAAGAATGTTTCAAGATCTGTCCTGAAGTGCAATGTTGTCAGTAATAGGATAATATCCATACGCCTACAAGGAAGACAAGTTAATACTTGTTGTTGTTGTTGTTGTTATGTGCCGTCGAGTCGGCCCCGACTCATAGCGACCCCTCCTTGGGTTTTCGAGGCAGTATCACTACGGAAGTAGGATTGCCCAACCTTCCTTCCGAGGAGTGGCTGGTGGGTTTGAACCGCCAGCCGTCTGGTTAGCAGGCAAGTGACTTAGCCACTATGCTACCAGAGCTCCTAAGTTAATACTACTATTATTCAAATTTACACACCAACCACCAAAGCCAAAGATGAAGAAATTGAAGATTTTTACCCACCTCTGCAGTTTGAAATTGACCATACATGCAATCAAGATCTGTTGATTATTACTACTGATTGGAATGTAAATTTGGAAACAAAGAAAAATTACCAGTAGTTGGAAAATATGGCCTTGGTGATAGAAATGATGCTGGAGATTGCATGATAGAATTTTGCAAGACCAACAACTTATTCATTGCAAATACCATTTTTCAACAACACAAATGGTGGCTATACACATGGACTTTTCCAGGTGGAATACACAGGAATCAGATTGACTACATCTGTGGAAAGAGGTGATGGAGAAACTCAATATCTACAGCCAAAACAAAGCCAGGAGCTGACTGAAACAGATCATTAACTGGTCATATGCAAATTCAAGTTGAAGCTGAAGACAATTAAAACAAGTCCACAAGAGCCAAAATATGACTTTGATTATATCTCACCTAGCTTTAGAGACCATCTAAAGAATAGATTTGATGCTTTGAACACCAATGACCAAAAACCAGAAGAATTGTGGGATGATATCAAGAATATCATTCATGAAGAAATCAAAAGGTCATTAAAAAGACAGGAAAGGAAGAAAAGACCAAAATGGATGTCAGAAGAGACTCTGATACTTGCTCTTGAATGCAGAGTAGTTAAGGCAAATGGAAGAAATGACAAGATAAAAGAGCTGAACAGAGATTTCAAAGAACAACTCAAGAGGACAAAGTCAATTATTATAATGAAATGTGTAAAAGCCTTATTTTAGAAGAAAAAAGAAAAGAACACGCTCAGCATTTCTCAAGTTGAAAGAACTAAAGGAAAGAGTCAAGCCTTGAGTTGCAATTTTGAAAGATTCTATGGGCAAAGTATAAACTGATGCAAGAACTATCAAAATAAGGGCAGGAATACACAGAGTCACTGTACCAAAAACAATTGGTCAATACTCATTCATTTCAGGAAGCGGCATATAATTGAGAACTGGTGGTACTGTAGGAAGAAATCAAAGCTGCACTGAAAGAATTGGTGAGAAACAAGGCTCCAGGAATTGACAGAATAACTATTGAGATGTTTCAACAAACGGATGCAGCTATGCCAAGAAATTTGGAAGATGGCTTCCTGGCTAACTGACTGGAAGAAATCCATTTTTGTACCCATTCCAAGGAAAAGTGATCCAACAGCATGTGTGGAAATTATTGAACAATATCAATAATATCACATGCAAGTAAAATTTTGCTGAAGATAATTAAAAATGGTTACAACAATATACTGACAGGGAACTTCCAGGAATGCCAGCTGGATTCAGAAGAGGACTTGGAATGAGGGATATCATTGCTTATGTGAGCTGGATCTTGGCTGAAAACAAAGAGTACCGGAAAGATGTTTACTTGTGTTTTATTGACTATGCAAAGGCATTTGACTATGTGGACCATAACAAATTATGGGTAACATTGAGAAGAATGGGAATTCCAGAACCCTTAATTATGCTCATGAGGAACTTGTACATAGACCAGAAGGCTGTTGTTTGAAAAGAACAAGGGGATACCGCATGGTTTAAAATCAGGAAGGGAGTGTGTCAGGGCTGTATCATTTCACCATGCTTATTCAATCTGTATGCTGAGCAAATAATCTGAGAAGTTGGACTATATGAAGAAGAATGTGTCAATAGGATCGAGGGAAGATTCATTAACAACCTGTGATATGCAGATGACACAATCTTGCTTGCTGAAAGTGAAGATGACTTGAAGCACTTATTGATAAAGATTAAAGACTACAGTCTGCGGTATGGATTATGCCTCAACATAAAGAAAACAAAAACCCTCACAACTGGACCAATAAGCAGCATCTCGATAAATGGAGAAAAGATTGAAGTTGTGAAAGACTTCATATTACTTGGTTCCACAATCAACACAATGGAAGCAGCAGTCAAGACATCAGACAATGTATTGCACTGGGCAAATCTGCTGTAAAAGACCTCTTTAAAGTGCTCAAGAGCAACGATGTCTCTTTGAAGACTAAGGTGTGCCTAATCCAACCCATGGAATTTTCAATCACCTTATACACATGTGAAATCTGGACAATGAATAAGGAAGACCAAAGAAGTGTTGATGCTTTTGAATTGTAGTGTTGGCAAAGAATACTGAAAATACCATGGACTGCTAGAAGAACTAACAAATCTGTCCTGGAAGAAGTGCAACCAGAATGCTCCTTGGAAGCGAGAATGGCCAGACTTCGTCTCACCTACTTTGGTCATGTTGTCAGAAGGGATCGTTCCCTGGAGAAAGATATCATGCCTGGTAAAGTGGAGGGTCAGTGAAAAAGGGGACAGCCCTCAAAAACATGGATCGATACAGTGGCTGCAACGATGGACTCAGCTATAGCAAGGATTGTGAGGCTGGCGCAGGACTGGGCAGTGTTTCGTCCTGTTGTACATAGGGTTGCTATGAGTCAGAGCTGACTCGACGGCACCTAACAACAACAACAGTCTTACAAATGTAGTTTTATCGTTGCCTTGAAATACTTTTGCCTGCTGCTACTTGGTGGCGTAATGCCTAAGGCATTTGACTGCTAATGAGAAGGCTGGCAGTTCAAACCCACCAGCAACTTCCCAGAAGGAAGTTTGGGCAATCTACTTCCGTAGAGATACCCCCTTGGAAACCCAAGAAGGGGTTGCTATGAGTCCAATCCGACTCGACGGCAGTGCATTGTGTTGCATACTGCTAGTTGTAATTGAGTATTTTGCCCTTCTTAACATAAGAAAATCAAGGAAACAAACCAGAGATATTAAGGAGAGTTTTATTGTAACACAAGCAGGACTTACAATTTTACATTTTTCCAAATCTATAAAAACTCTCAGGATAGAGATTTCTTTATGTCTGTCATACCAGCCAACAGATTATTTATAAAGTGGGAAAGGGAAAGTTCACTTCCTGGCAAATTGAGGCAAAGGTGGTGGCACTTTAATATCTTGGCCTCTCTCCAGCTTCTTTTCACAATCCACCAGGTAATTGACTCCATCGATGACTATCTGAACAAGCTCAACCTTTAGTAGTGAAAAAGATGAATGATTAGATTGCAGAGGAGGCATATGCAAGGCATAGATCAACAGGAGCAACGCCGGGACAAAGAGGAACTTGCCACATTGGATGGACTTTATAACAATTTCTTCCTTCTCACTATTTCCTTAAAGGGCTGTGAGAAGAGAGACATCTGGTAGTCATGCCAGAGATGGAAAGCAGAAGTATTACAGGGGTATTGAGGGCTTCTCTCAATCTTTCTTTTGCTGAAATGAGTTTACCACCTTCTGTGTGATGATTTCCATATATATGAAAACCATTAGTTTGCATCTCAGGTACTTTTTTTCCCCATTAATCTTGGCTACAAAATATCACAGTTTGTCTAAAGTAAAATGCACAATGACACCTTCGTATTGTTTTTTGTCTTGGCTCTGAGTTCTGATCTGCCACTAAGCTGAGTACTGACTATGCTATAATTCAGATATTTTCATTTATGAAGTGAATGTCTTTCTGAAAATTGTTTAATATAAAATGTTTGGCAACTAAATCATATTTTCACGGTACCAGACAAGCTTGCTCTTTTAAGGAATTATATTGAAAAATAGAATTTTAATTGCTGTGTTTTAAATATATATAGTCATGCTTCACTTAATATCCATGATATATTCTGTAAAATAGGACGTTATGTGATTTGGATGTTGCACAAACACCATATCGTAGTCTGGTCCTGCCTTTTCTTTAAGCATCTCAACAAAGCTTTGTGATGATCAACATGCTAAGAGGAATTCACTTTGTGTTTGGTCCTCAATCCACGTCATCAGCAATTTGTCCATATCTGATCTAGGTCTCTATCACATTTTCATTAGCCTTTCATCTTTCAGTGAAGCTGATCCCATAACAGCTTGGAGAATTTTTTCTTTGTTTCTGAGGATCATTATGATTGTCAAGTGCAACATACCTAAATCGTGAGCAATAGCATTAGCTGATTTTCTGCCATTGAGTTGTTTAATAACCTTTTGTTTCACTTCCAAACTGGTACTTCTCCTTTGCCTCTTGCTGCTGCTATTACTAGCACTGGTTTTGCTGCATTTGGGAGCCATGATGTATTTCACGGAAATATTTTCAAAAGGAAATTTTAAAAGGGAGACAATAATACAACATTCAAGAGATGTGCAATACTCGAGATGAGATGCTGCTGTCTACACTGAAGCATAGACTGTTATATGGTAAACTTTTCAGAGAGGAAGTACAGTATAGTATATACATAAGTCAGTAACATAGGCATTTATCATTATGACTATCAAGACATATATTATAGGTTATATGTATACTGTACCAGGATACGCCTGGTGGCATAATCACTTTGTATGCAAGAGACATGAGATACATGTGTTGTGTGCTGAACGCTGCTGTGAACACTATGTCTTAGTCTCCAACTGTGATTTCTGAACTCTATTTTAACCTTATAGGACCATGGACATGTTTGTGGTCTGGTGTTGCCTGAACAGACTTTATGCAATGCATGATCATATGTGTGTTAGAACTTTGGTTTCCAAATATTAGTTTTTCTTGAACTTGAGCACTTATAAGTTTCTTCCTGGGATAATCTTCCAAATAAATTAGTTGCACTGCTCATGAGGAGACTCAAACTAAGATAGTAAGCAATTAATTCCACACAGCACTAACCACATGGTGTAACTTATGGAGAAACAGCAAGGATGGAGGGAATCATTGCATATTAGTGCCGAACAGACCTTATGGATGACAGCATCTAATTCCCTCTCTACCTCTTTATTCATAAGAAAACAGGCCCAGAGAGAAAGTTGGGTCAGAAAGCTTGTTAATACTAATCAAAGAAATGTATATGTTTTTTACTTATCATGTTGACCCATTCCCATGTTGGTAAGGAGGTGGTGAAGTGGGTTTCTCATTCATTGCCAGTGGGACTGTACCTTGGTATAATTGTCTGATTGGAGACCTGGTCATAAGTAAGAGTCCCTGATCCTCAACCCAGAAATTCCTTTTCTAAAAATATATCCTACCTAAGTAACCAAAGTTGGGATTTTAGGGATGGTCAAACAACGTATTAAATAATCAGGGAAAGATTAAATAGCTAATGGACTCTCTTTACTACACTATCATTTAAAAATCATATTTTTGAAGAATATTTATTTTGGAGATTACTAAAGTTATGAGAAATGCTCAGAATACACTAGGAGAGAACAAATTATAAAACCTAAGATATATGTTATAATACTGAAATTTTTTAAAAAATAACATTTGGAATAATTGTAAAAAAGGATGGAAGGCAATTTGGAATAATGCTCACAATAATTGTCTCAGGGTTGTTTGGTTGTTTTATTTTTCCACATGTTTTGGCATTTTTCTAGTTTTTATAATCATATATTAACTCATACTTTTAAAAAAAATTAAAAACAATAACTACTTGCTTTCCATTTAAAAAAGTCTAGTTAATAGTAGATGTAGACTGGGCTACACCACACATTGCCTTGTGAAGTTCAGAAATTATAGTATTTATAGCTGTTTCTTCCTCAAGTACTTCACCAGAACTGGTAGCAAACAGGCTGATTTAATTCTTTGGTTGGTGTTTTTTGCTTTTAGTTGTTGTAAACAATATATATAACACAACATTTGCCAGTTCAACATTTTTTTACATGTACAATTTAGTGGCACCAATTACATTAATCATGTTGGGCAACCATGGCCAATATCCATTACCAAATTTACCATCACCATAAATAGATACTGTGATCTATGCTTAGGATTCAGCTGCATGTTGCCTAGATGTGCTCCTCTCTCTCATTACTCCGGGTCTACACATAGTCTATGCATCCTATTCGTCTTATACAGTCATAGAATATATAAGATTTGTAGAATCCTAAGGATTATAGACACCTATTTTCTATCTATAGCCCTAAAATAAAATTTTAGAAACTACTGAGTATCTAAGAATGATACGTAGTATACATGAAAACAAGAGCTCTGGTAGCATAGTGCCTAAGGCACTTGACTGCTAACCAGAAGGCTGGCGGTTCAAACCCACCAGCCACTCCTCGGAAGGAAGACTGGGCAATCTACTTCTGTAGTGATACTGCCCCGGAAACCCAAGGAGGGGTCACTATGAGTTGGGGCTGACTCGATGGCAAACAACAACAACAAACAACATACATGAAGATGATAATATGTGACCTTCACTAAAGGAAACTCCAAATCAAGATAAAATTCCACTATTTTACCATCCTCAGAGAGATAGCACACATGCACTCTGAGTTCATGGTAATAAAATACTGCTGTCCTTTGGCATAAAAGAGCTCCTGTTGCTGCAGAACGCTGGACTAGCTATCAGAGCAGGTTGGTGACAACACTCCCACTGTGAATTCCTTTACTTGCCTGTAAGTTCTCAAATTATGTTTGCTTTTATGAAGTTATTTTATGTATGAGCATACAACCACAGAATGAAAAGCTAACATGACTCATGACTCAATGGGGAAAGAGGAGGTCTCAAATTATGTGAATAACGTAAAAGCTGTTTAGGCTACTTATCTACTACCTCTTTCTCTTAGACTGATTTTGTTAGTTGACATTAGGAAAGTGAGAGATGTTACCTCTGATCGGCCAATTCGATCTATGTTGGAAATGTCATACACATCTGCCACTGCTGCAGTGTCCACGCCACCTGTACCACGTTTCTGGAGCCTTAGGTTCTCCAGGATCTTAGAAAAGCGAGGATCCTTGGACAAGGGATATTATCATAAGAAGCAAAATAGATTTTGGCACCTCCACTTAGAAAAAGTACACAGTGAGATATAATCACACTTAACATTTATGAAGCATTTATTTACTATATACTAGCACACTGTGCTGGAACTGTTACCCCTTACAACAATCCCGTGAAGGTCATGTTGCTTTCATCACCATTTCACAGATGAGGAAACTGAGGTTTAGAGAAATTAATTTACCCAAAATCCTACAGCAGGCAGCATAGCTAGAATTGAACCTGGGTCAGGAGCTCTGGTAGCCTACAGCCTTAGGCATCTGACTGCTACCTGGAAGGCTGACAATTTAAACCCACCAGTCACTCCCCAGAAGAAAGACTGGGCAATCTACTTCCGTAGAGATACTGCCTTGGAAACCCAAGAAGGAGTTGCTATGAGTTGGAACCAACTTGATGGCAGTGAGTTTTTTGTTTTTAGTCTGATTACTCTGGTGGTGTAGTGGTTAAGGCGTTTGGCTGCTAACCATAAAGGTTGGTGATTTGAACCCACCAGCCACTCAATGGAAGACAGATGAGGCATCCTGGTTCTATAAAGATTTACAGCTTTGGGGACCCAATAGGGGTTGCTATGAGTCGGGATCAACTCAATGGCAATAAGTTTGGTTTGGTTTGGAGTCTGATTCCAGACTTATATCTGGCATTTGAGTGTGATTATTATTCATCATTACAGTTGTAATTGATATATTTTAAAACACAAAGCTAAATCACTTCAAACCATTTTACCACTGGAATTTTGAATAGCAAAAATATTAATATAGCAAAAATAT
>NW_006921694.1:7872622-7874822 GCF_000298275.1 Orycteropus afer afer | reverse complement strand
AAATGTTTTACAGTATTTGATTCACTTTGTGTGCTGTAGAAGAAACTTAGTTGCCCATCAGTCCTCTGGAATTGGAGCAGAGGAAGTAGCCATTGGCTAAGTTCTTGCCAATGGAACAAGCAAAAACAGGCACAAGGCACAGGCTCTTTACCCTTCACACAAGCTGGAACAAAGGGCCTGATTTTACTGTGCAATGCCGTAAGGCAGTGGTCCTCTGTGTGTGGTTCCGGACTAGCAGCATTAACATCACCTAGAAACCTGTTAGAAAACCAAATTCTTTAGGTGAGGCCCTAGCAATCTGTGTTTTGACAAGCCTTCTGATATACACTCTGTGATGGTTAAGTTTGTGTGTCAGCTTGGCTGGGCCTGGTTGAGTGGATGGGCTGCTGAGTGTAGAATTCCCCATGATAAGACTGGTAATCAACTCCATGGTGGAATCTACTGTGAACAGCTGAGAAGTTGCCTTAGGGATATGATCTGTTTCCATATATAAGAAGCAGCTTAGGGAATGGTCTCTAGCTTATGGCATGCTTGAACCCTGCATATAGCCGTGTTGTTATTCAGCAGCTTGCCATGCTCTGCCAACCTTGGGACTCTCAATGGACTTGAGTTAATGGCCTGCCATGTGGTTTGGTAACATGGAGACTGTGCCTTTTTACTTGTCAACCTTGGGCTTGTCAGTCTCAGCAGCCAGCAGCTGTCTGAGGGAAGAAAAACCTTTAGCTTCAGTGGGCTGAGAGCAGGAGGCAGAGCTGAAGCCCAAGGTTGAGGGGCTTTCAGCCCCTAGAGCCTGGTACTTTGAACTTGGACTTGAAGCCTCCAAACTGTAAGAGAATAAACTCCTGTTTATTCAAGCCATCCCAATTTGTGGTACATTCCTGTCAGAGTGGCACTAGGTATCCAGAACAAATCAAATTCAACAACCATACAGATTAGGCCAGGGTTTCTAGGGTTGTTATGAATCAGAATCTATTTAATGATAGCTGGTTTGGATTTTGGAGTGGGAGAGAACGGAGAAACAAGATGGAAAGGTGCACAGGAAGTAGAGCAGCTTGCCGATTAACTAGAGGGAGAATGTAAGAGTCTTATCCCTAAAGCCACCATCTTTTTCTTGCAGCCACTGAACCTTTATCCTAATGAATACAAATGACTTTTAAGGCAAACATAACCCTTCCTCATTATTTTTCTATTATAGGTATAAAAGTAACAGTTAAGAATGGGCAGTGATGTTTTCTCCCTCCACAAAGCAGCCACATCTGAGCTAATTCTGCCAGGCCTCAGCAGGGCTGCTGCTGGTCACATAGCATACCTTACTGAGCTTTGGGATCTTTACGTGGACACCAGCTCGTAATCCTGTTCCAAGGTTGGAAGGACAGGTCAGGATGTACCCTAGGCGCTCATTCCACATAAACTCCCAACCTCGTTCTTGGATTAACCGTTCTACCTACAATTAGAAAAACAATGAACAAATGACAGAATTCTAAAATATACATTCATTCAGCACATGCCAAACACATGGACTACACATTTGCCATGAATTAAATTTAGGTAAATTTAGAGTATTTCTCAGAGAAACCACCACTTATCTGTCAGTTTGTCATACTGTAGTAGCTTGCATGTTGCTGTGATGCTGGAAGCTCGGCCACTGGTATTTCAAATACCAGCAGGGTCACCCGTAGTACACAGGTTTCAGTGGTGTTTCCAGACTAGCACAGACTAGAAACAAGGCCCTGGTGGTCTTCTTCTGAAAAAATTGGCCAGTGAAAAACTTATGAATAGCAGCAGAACACTGTCTGATACAGTGCCAGATGATGAGTCCCTCAGGTTGGAAAGCACTCAAAATATGATGAGGGAAGAGCTACCTCCTTCAAGTAGAGTCAATCTTAATGATGTGGATGGAGCAAAGCTTTCAAGACCTTCATTTGCTGAAGTGGTATGACTCAAAATGAGAAGAAACAACTGTGAACATCCATTAATAATTGGAACATGGAATGTACAAAGTATGAACCTAGAAAAATTGGAAATTAAAAAAAAAAAAGAAAAGGAATGCATAAAGGTCACTATCCTAGGCTTTAGTGAGCTGAAATGAACTGGGTTTGGCCATTTTGAATCAGATAACCACATGATCTACTATCCTGGGTGTGGTGGATATGTTTGTATGTCAACTTGACAGGGCCTGGTTGAGTGGCTGGGCAGCTGG
>NW_006921694.1:7853998-7871585 GCF_000298275.1 Orycteropus afer afer | reverse complement strand
AAAAAAAAAAAAAAAAGAATTGGTCAATATTCAACCACTTCAGGAGGCAGCATATGATCAAGAGCCAATGTTATTGAAGGAAGAAGACCAACATGCACTGAAAGCACTGGCAAAAAACAAGACTCCAGGAATTGATGAAATACCATTTGAAATGTTTCAACAAACAGAAGCAGCCCTGAAGGTGATCCTTACCTATGCCAAGAGATTTGGAAGGCAGCTACCTGGCCAACAGACTGGAAGAGATCCACATTTGTGCCCATTCTAAAGAAAGGTGATCCAACAGAATGTGGAAATTATTAAACAATATCATTAATACCACACACAAGTAAAATTTTGCTGAAAGTAATTAAAAAACAGTTGCATCAGTGCATCAACGGGGAACTGCCAACAATTCATGCCAGATTCAGAAGAGGACGTGGAATAGAGATATCATTGCTGATGTCAGATAGATCTCGTCTGAAAGCAGAAAATACCAGAAAGATGTTTATCTGTGTTTTATTGTCTGTTCAAAGGCATTTGACTCTGTGGATCATGACAATTATGAGTATCATTTCAAAGAATGAGAATAGCAAAACACTTAATTGTGCTGATGCAGAACCTGTATATAAGCCAAGAGGCATTCATTCAAACAGAACAAGGGGATACTACATGCCCTAAAATCAGAAAAGGTGTGCATCGGGGTTGTATCCATTCACCATACTTATTAAATCTTTATGCTGAGCAAATAATCCAAGAAGCTGGACTATATGAAGAAGAAGGTGGACACAATCTTGCTTGCTGAATGTGAAGATGCCTTGAATCACTTACTGATGAAGACCTGCGATTACAGCCTTCAGTATGGATTACATCTCAACATAAAGAAAACCCAAATCCCCACAACTGGACCAATAAGCAACATCATGATAAATGGAGAAAAGTTGAAGCTGTCAAGGATTTTGTCTTACTTAGATTCACAATCAATGCCTATGGAAGCAGCAGTCAGTAAATCAAATGATGTATTGCATTAAGCAAATCTGCTGCAAAAGCTCTCTTTAAAAGCTAAAAAGCTAAGATGTCACTTTGAAGATTAAGGTACATCTGACTCAAGCCATGGTATATTCAATTGCCTCATATGCATGTAAAATATGGACAATGAATAAGGAAGATTGGGAAAGAACTGATGCATTTGAATTATGGTGTTGGTGAAGAATACTGAACATTTTATGGACTACCAGAAGAATGAAGAAATCTGTCTTAGAAGTAGTATAGTCAGAATGTTCCTTAGAAACAAGGATGGTGAGAGTTCGTCTCATGTACATTTGACTTGTTATAAGGAGGGGCCAGTCCCTTGAGAAGGACATCATGCTTGGTAAAGTAGAGGGTCAGCAAAAAAAAAAAAAAAGGAAGACCCCCAACAAGAAGGACTGGCACAGTGGCTACAGCAATGGCCTCAAACACAGCAACAATTGTGAGGATGACACGGGATTGAGCAATGGTTCATTCTGTTGTACATGGGTTAATATGAGTCAGAAGGTACCCAACAGTACCTAATAAGCACCATAGCTTTAATTGAAGATACTTCTATCAGAATACTAAAATGGTCAAGTACACAGTGTCAATTTCTGTTGTTGTTTTTCATGCTGTGACAGTTGGAGTACATATGAATCCTCAGCAGGTCAGTAGTTATGAATATAGTTATATCCTATATTTTCTCTAAGCTTAGAATAGCCAAAAGCAATGTAGTGAAATAAAATAAGTAAATAAAATAAAATAACTAATGGCTCACAGACTTCCCTAAACCGTTCTGGATCAGGGAGGGAAACACGGGTGCTCACTCATAACAAGGAAAAATCAGCTATTCTCTGAAGCACTGCCCAGGAAGTCCTGCCCCACAAGAATGCCTTAATCTTTAGGAAAAATAAAGCCCCATCTTGGAAGTCATCATAGTGCCTTCTTTCAAGAAAGAAAAATAAAAATATTTTATCTTATGAATATTCAGAAATCTTTGATATCATCTTACTTCTTTTAGTCCACGGCAGAATCGCTCAAATACTCTCTTCATATTGCCTCCTTTTTCCATAGAGATTACCCTGGTGTGGTCTTCCTCATTTATCCAGATGAGAAATGTCTTGTCATAATTATGCCTAATGAATAGAGAGATATGGTATTGAGTGATAATTGCATTTACTTCAACACATGAAAAGTCCCATTATCTCTGTAGCATGATTGCTGCATTCCACTTTCCTTGTTTCCTAGTAAGCTCTTATTTCTTGATCTCTTGAACAAGGAACACACAAAAAATGTTACCCTGACAGAGTGGAAGATAAAAGCAACTCCAATCATTGAAGAGGTCACATTTTTGCTCAAGAAGAAGAGAATCCTCCTAGTTCCTTAGACTAGGATGATAATAATTCAACTATGATAACATTTTTAGCTTTGACACTAACAACAGTATTTTCTCTCTCTATAGATCCAACCAAAACCTTCTGGTATATTTGGGGGGCGGATAAAGTTTTACCTGAAGTTCAAGATATTAGAGGTGCAGAATATCTCATGCATGTTTGCTATTAACGTCTACCTATCCACCTCCATTGAACAGCTCCTCATGGACACTTTTATCTCAGCTACTTCAGGTACAGTCTTAATAATCTATCAAGGCATAGGAATCAAAGCTGATGAAGATTGCTGGCCAGGATGAAATACATGTACACTAGATAGCAATTCGTCCTTTTAGGGTTTTGCTTGGGAGCTCTGGTAGCATAGTGCCTAAGGCACTTGACTGCTAACCAGAAGGCTGGCGGCTCAAACCCACCAGCGACTCCTCAGAAGGAAGATAGGGCAATCTACTTCCATAGTAATACTGCCTTGGAAACCCAAGGAGAGGCTGCTATGAGTCGGGTCCGACTTGACGGCACATAACAACAACAGGGTTCTGCTTAAATCCTTAATATTTGTTTTCCTGTTTCCACTATTTTGTTTTATTGTCATGAAACAGATTCTTTGTAAGATCTCAAATAACATGAAGCAAATTTTTTTTTCCTTTAAGAAGCAATCTTTTCTCTCATGCATAGTGCATGCATATACACTTTAGAAACATCACAATACTTAGGAGCGTGCACATACACACACACACAAACACACAGCCTTTATGTACTCTGTTTTTTTCCTTTAGCTCAAGCCGGGCATGCTGTCAACTGCAGTTCACGGCAACTTCAGGTTAGGACAAACCAGGCAGTCTGAAGGAGAGCAGCTGCACATATAGCAAATATGAAACTGCTATGTTCATACCAGATTCCCCTGGCATCTGGCCAGTCACGGGCCATCCCGGCACATGTTAGTAAAGGGGACACTGGTTTATCAAACAGAAAGTGGTCCTGTAGGCCAAAAGGGACAAAGAAGAGAGGAGAGATTGAGACAAGACAGGACTGTAAATGCTAGGTGGCCAATTTTCAACTCACTAACAAGGTCTGCCACTCCTCGGAAGGAAGCAATGACTTCTGTAGTGATACTGCCTTGGCAACCCAAGGAGGGGTCACTATGAGTTGGGTCTGACTCGACGGCACATAACAACAACAACAACAACAAGGGCTGAGGTCTCTTAGGCAGTGGTTCTCAACCATGACTGCCCACTCGAACAACCTGGGTAGCTGTATAAAATAACAAAACACTCTAGTGTCCAACTTCTGCCCCGCCCTCCAAGATTCTGACTTAATTATACAGGGTGTAGCCAGGGCAACAGGATTTTTTAAAGTTTTTCAGGTGATTCTAGTGTGCAGGCAAGATTGACAATCACTGACTTGGTCCAGACAGAAATACCTGCTCACCACACCACTCTGGAGTCTACCCTCAGGGCCATGAATGAGGGGCCCTATTCTGAAAGGTCTATTCTACACAACTGCCATTCTCTCAAATTATTGGTTCATTTCTTATTATCATCCCTTTCATTAAAAAGGACTAGAAATATAAAATGATACCTATAAATAAAAATTGCTAGCATTAATTTTATGTGCCAGGCTCTCTGCTAGTTGCTTTTACAATTATTTTCTGTAATTCTTATAATAATCCTATGAGGTTAAGTATGAAAAATGAGACTGAGAGAGATGAAACAACCCATATCACACAGCTAGTAAGTGGCAAAGCTGGCATTCAAACTGAGACCTGTGTGACTTGCAAGCCTATGTCTTTAACCATTAATATATACTTCACATGTCAAAATCAATGTCAAGACACTGATATTTTCTTGCTATATGTACAGTACTCTCTCTTGCATAGATATATGCTTACTCCATAGTGAGACATATGAATACCATATATTTGAATATGATTGCACCTATACCTAGGTATGAAATCAAGAGGGCATAGGGAGGGGAATCTTTATACAGTCTCTAAGTGGGAAAGGCTGGCAACTTGAACCAGGACGGGCTCAGGGACTGCCACTGCTCAGAAAGCACAATGTCCTTTAAGTTGGACTCCAGAAGTGACTACCTGATGTTTAGTTGGGTTTGTTCTGTAACAGGGCAGGTGATGTGTTGGCCTGTTGGTCACAGAGACCAGGAAACTGAGGCCCATATTATCATATAGCTGCCCTGATTGATTTGAAAATGGGGCTATCTTGTGACATTTACATCTTTGGAAATGAAAGGAATTTATTTCTGTGTTTTCTTGGAGTTTAGTTAAAAGTTCCTTTTGAACTTTCTGTTTTAGCAGTGGTTAAGGGGAACTGCCTCGGAAACCCAAGGAGGGGTTGCTATGAGTTGGGGTCAACTCGACGGCAAATAACAACAAGAAGGGGAAAATAGGAGCTCTGGTGGTGTAATAGATAAAGCATTTGGCTGCTAACCAGAAGGTCAGTGGTTCAAACCCACCAGCCCACAGAAGGAGGACTGGGCAATCTGCTTCCTTAAAGATTTACAGCCTTGGAAACCAACGGGGGTCGCTATAAGATGGAATCAACTCAATGGCAGTGAGTTTAGTTTTGGCTTTTTGGAAGGGGAATATAAGGGACTTGGGTGATGTCTACGCCAGAATGAAAGAAAATTTGCTTTGGTGGCAGGACTTTGTGGAGGCAGCAGGAATCAAGAGCAGGAAACCCAGAAGCTGGATCCAACTCCAGTCAGGGCAGCTCTTTCACCTGGAATTTCCTTTCCAGAATTTCCTTGCTTTCAGGGCTTCCTTTGGGTACAGTAACGGAGAACTTCTCACTGGCACAGGCAGGATTTCCACGTCCAATTGTTCCTGTTTGCCAGCAAGCAAGGGGATCCTTCATTCATTCCCCCCACCCCAGCCCACCAACTCCATTTTGCCGGCTCCTCTGCAGGTTTTATCCACCCAGCACTTGCACAGCTCGAAAGACTTCATCTTTCTTTCTTATGTGGAAAAACATTGGAAAGGTGCTTTTCGGAGCCTGGTTGAACTTCAAGCCTGCTCAGACTTCAGTGGACCCTGAGAGCACAGAAGGAGGCCATACTGCATGGCTCATGACTCTAGGTCCAACCTGGCTCCTGGCATTCCATGAGCTGCAGTACATTACTTACATCGATAAGCCGTTGCTGGTCCTGCTCCGTCATCTCGGACAGCTTGTAGTAGCGGCCTGCCAGGTCCCCCTTTAGACCCTCCAGGGCGGTGATGGCCACGTTCTCCACCTCCCTCCTCTCGGCCCGGGTGCAGGCAGGTGGCAGGCTCAGCCCGCGGATGCTGCGTCCTGTGCGCACCCGAGATGACAGCACGTATCGCTCGTCAAACTGTCCTTGGGTGACCTGTGGAGCACAGTGAAGGGTCACTGTGGGCCACCTTCAGACCCACGCCCTGCCACCGCCGCCAGGAATCCTGGGGCCCTCAGGCACTGTGCACATTTGCAACACCCATTTGCTCTACAAATTCTGGAACCTTGTGGAGAGGAGGGCTTTGAGAGAAGAAAAGAGCAGAGCTTCTTTATACAGGACAGTCTTTACTTTTTCCCCCATTAGGAGTTCGGGATGAAAAAGGAGCTGCTTTAGGAAGGGCAAAATTCTCAAAGACCACCAGTACCCTATGAGTACTTGTTAAGGAAAACAAGACTTTGGGGCCTTCCTAACCTTCATGTTGGCCCTCCAGGGAGTATGGTGTGCTGGGGAAGCCAGATTTTTTGGGGTGGGTGGATCTGAATCAAGGTGTGTAGTAGCCCTTCTCTCTGGTTTTCTTCACCTTGAGTTCTGGGGTACCAACTTCATGGAAGATATCCAGGGAGGTTGGGACCAGCCAGGAGCCTACCTTGGAGGCATCCAGATCCGTGGGGTGCTTCATCACCCTGGGGTCATAACCGTTGTGCCTCAGTTTGATGACAGGGTCAAAAAGGTCAGCAAACACCTGCAGGAGGGAAGATGCTTCTGTTTCCTCTTTAGTTGATTCACTTATTATTAAAAGACCTTTCCTGTCACTTGCCCCTTTTAATCTTAATGGCTGAAGTTGATGCCCTCCTTCTCTGAAATTCTCAGTGCTACTATGTAGAAAATGGGTATGAGAGTGGTTTGGTGGTTAATAATAATATGAAGAAGAAGAAACTTATGCATAAACAATCTTTCTCCTTGGTAGCAGTCAGGGCCTCTGAACTCTGTCATATTAACTTTCTCCCTAGTGATTCTGCCAAGCTGGCTGCCTTCAGACTGAGCAAGAAAATCTTGTATTGAAGAACTCAAAGGCTTCTCCCCAATGTTCTTCCTTTGTGGGACAAAAGAAGCTTGAGTTCCAGCTCGAGATCAGAGTCTAAGGAGTTTTGTAGTGAAAAGGGAAGAGCTGGTTCTGGAGTTTAAGCAACATAATACATTTGTGAGAAACCCAGCTGCCAGAAGAAAAGTGCACAGCAACAGTAGGAACAAAACTGGGACCTGTGGGGATGTGTCCCAGCCTGAACTCTCAGCAAAATTTAATTAAAAGGGACATCAAAGATACCTTTTAGGTAAATGAAAGTTAAGAGAAATCATAACAGAATCTGAAAACTTTGGGAGCCACGGAGTTGCGGGGACGGCTTTAGGGCCAGGGAACTGGCTCTAGTCAGGGCTCTGCTATGTGAATGAGCCTGCTGCCTGATAGTTCTCGGTGGCCATTTCCCTCTTCTCCATGGCTGCCTTCAGCCCCTGCAGCAAAAGGGTGAAGAGAGAGTGGGACTTGAGGGAGGGCCAGAGTCATTTGCTATGACATGGGAGCTGTTCTTTGTGGAGTTGGGTCAGGGGTGGCTCAGCTCAACTAGCAGCAGACCATCCTGTCCTTCTGGGCCAAGGATACGTGTACTGTGATCATGAGATTTGTCCAAGAGACCTGATGAAGTCCCAAATCTGGGCTACAATGGCTATCTAATCAATAATAGATAAGGGAATTCCAAACTAAAAACACATTGAACCATCCCCAAACTAAAGGCTCCTCAACACAGCCTGGCCTCAAAAAGTTAGCTCCTAATGCCTTGTCAGTGAACACATATTAATAGTTTTCCTTTTCTTTTTTTCCTTATGCAGCCCTTCCCCTTGACAAGCTTGAAGAACACCATCATGCAACTGATTCCTTCGAGGGGAGATATACCAGAGCAGCAGCAAAGGAATCTTGTCCCTGGTAAACTGCTGACCTCATTTTCCAGAAAGCATTCTAGATGGTGTGCTCAAGCTGACTTCTCTTATGGAATCCCTTTCTGAGAAGGCAGAAAGTTGGCCTCGAGCAGGGAAGGACTCTGGGACCTTGCACTTTAATCACACCCAGAGCATACCCCTGACTCTGGAACCAGCTGCCAATAGGACCTGGCAGGAAGTTTTACCTCATAGGATTCTTCATCACCAGCCACCATGCCCACCGTCTTAATGAAGGGGTGGCCAGGGTTGTCCACTCCAGTCTGGATACACTGGTCCAGAGTATAGCCATTGGGTGTCACCTTGTTGCGGAGCTTTGCGTAGATGGCTGGAGTGAGGCACTCTGCCATGCAGTTGTTGTGTTTGCGTAGATCAGGATAGTCAGCACTGTAGAAAAGAGGCTTTCAGTGAGCAGCACCTGAGAGAAGGGGGCCTATGAAAATACTTTCCTTTTCCTATCCTTCATCCAGGCTCCCTTGAGTCAGTGGGCACAGGGATACTTGGCTACAGCTGCCCAGGAGTCCTGAGCTAAGCAATATAATTTTTTTTTTGTTTGTTTTTTTTAAACAGTCCTCATGAACTGCTAGAGAAAGGGACCTGGCCCAACCTAAGGATCCCTATGATGCTGGCTGCAGAAGCTCACAATTGTGGCTTATGTTAAAGGAAGATAGAGTGAAAACGAGTGGAAATTAAACCAAAATCATATGCAGACTTCTCCTTCCTCTTCCCAAAAGTTTTGGTAAAATACAACAGCCACATTGTTTCCCTTACAGTTGAGAGGACAGAAACCCTGAGGTGGAAGTGCATAGAAATGTATTCCTGTATCTGTTCTCACTGTAGAATATAAATTCCATAGGAGCAGAACTTTTCTTTATTGAGAGCACTGCCTGGCTATTGAAACAAGTGCTTCATAAATATCCAGTGAATCAGTACATATTTCATGTGGGATATGTGTTATATGGAGAATAGGGAATTCAGGAACAATCCTCAGGAGTTCCTGAGGTAGATGGTAATTGTCAGGGATTCCTCAGAGGTCCTGATTCCCATAAGAACCAGTGTCTTTCCTTATCTCTTTCATCCAGACCTGCCTATGTGGAACCCCTTAAAACCAGCACTTCATGCACAGTGTATTCAATGTGTGATGTCTCACCCTGTCAAGGTTCTAAGGGCTGAGAAAACATGTCCATCTTTGCCCCCATTATGTCACTCACTTCTCTACTTCCCATCTCTATGTTCTTTAATGCTGATATTTAAAATTGTCCTATGACATCACATTTGCAGCAGGTGGTAGATCTGTGAGGGAGGCAGGGGTCTGGAATCAAGGTTCCTGGGTTTGCATTTGGTTGCATTAGCTGTGTAAACTTGAGTACATTACTTAATTTTTTTTTCATCACAAAAGAATGTTAATATGAATCAAATAGATATTCCCTGTAAAGTGCTTAACACACCCAAGTGCTTAAGTCATGTTACCTATTAGCTACAATTATAATTCAACTAAAACTGCAAGCTCCCAGACAGGAATGATGACAGTAGAATTCCTTGTCCTCTCCACAGGTCACTGTGCATAATGAAATCTCAAAAATGGTCATCAATTTGACTCAGTCATCTTCAAAAGCAAAAGGAGAGATCCTTGCTGACAGTTTCCAGAAGGGAAAAGCGTATTCCTACTTGGCATCTCAAGCTATTTTCAAGCCAAGAGGGCTCACCTTGGAGGGAAGAGCCTGTGCTGCTCCTGGGCCGCAGCACACACATTCTTCTGGTTCAGCAGGTACCCAGTGGTCAGGGCACTGGTGCCCAAGGTGGCAAATAGCAGAGAAGCATTGCGTCCAGTTAGCAACTTAGAGAAGATGCTGGCCATCCTTCCTCTGGAAGAGTGTCAGGAAGAGAAAGAAGCTGAGTTATGCAGGCTGACTATAGGGCAAAAGGTAGACATCAACAGGCAAGAGAAAGAACTGCAGGATCCCACAACCCTCTTTTGTTTTCATCTTTTTTTCCCTTTCACACTGATTGGGAAAATTGGGATTATTTTAGACATTGTGAGTGTCTAAGCTGCCTGATGTTCATGCTATTTTCTCCACTGATGAGGTATGGGGAAAACAAGCAAAACGAGAGGATTTCTACTTTTGCTTGTTTGAAGGATGAGGTCCTCTTTTGGACCTTGCCACTGCACAACAGCTAGATCTTGAAAAAGATGGATTTCTGGGCTCTGAGAGGTAGGGGAAGTTTCTGAAGACCATCTTCCTACTCTGCTCCCCTTCAGTGAGCTGACATTAGAGCTTTGAGTAATAAGGAAGAAGGTTTGAGTTACTGAAGGGGAGATGCCCATCTGAGCACTAAGGTCAGGATGCTGGCAGCAAGATGGAGGAGCTGAGGTGGGGATTAGCACATCAATGGGGGCTGGTTCAAAATCAGGGGGTCCCCATCCTCCAGGTCCCAGTGAAGCTGACTCCAATACCCTCTGAGGAGAGTATACAGGCTAGGCCATGGTTTGCTATAGATTAAAATCAAGCGACAAGCTCCCAATCAAAGATTACCAAGCACACAAGAGGTAATATGATTGAAAGTCAAAAGAAGAAATGACCACAGGTTTAGACTTTCAGAGACAGAAGACATGGAAATTGTCAGACAAGAATAAAGATTACCTCTATGCGGAATGTTTAAAGTATTCAACAATGAATAAGCAATAAGAGACTATTACGAATGACCACTAATTTTTAAAAGTTTGTGAACAGCCATCTAAGATGCAACTATCAATCAGTCTCTCCTCATCCACAGCAAAGAAGAGTGAACAAAAGAAAAGATGCAAGGAAACAATTAGTCCAAAGGACTAACACACCTTGCAAACCACAGCCTTCACTACTTGGAGACCAGAAGAACTAGATAGTGCTGCTCAGCTACCACTACTAACTGCCCTGATCAGGATCACAACAGATAGTCCTGGACAGAAATGGAGAAAAAAATATGTAAAACAAAATATAAAAACATAAAAAAGACCAGGTTTACTAGTCTAATGGAGACTAATGGAGCCCCCAATTGTGGCCTTTAGGCACCCTTTAAGCCTGGAACTGAACCACCCCTTGTGATCAACTTTCAGCCAAACAATAGACAGGCCAATAAAACAAATATTAATACCAAGAAGGAATGCACTCCTCCCTACAATCAACCATACAAGGCTAAAAGGGCAGCAATTGCCCTAAAACAAAGCTCAGAAGTCAAGAAGGGGCCGGAAAGACGGATGAATGGAAATGGAGAACTCAGGGAGGAAGTGGGAAGAGTGGTGTTATTTTGAGGGGATTGCAACCAGTGCCATGAAACAAGATGTGTATAAATTGAAAGCTAATTTGCTCTGCAAACTTTCAAACAAATTACAATAAAAAATAAATAAAGGAATTCTACAACCTAAAAAAAGAAAAGAAAGAATGGCCAATACCAGATATTGGTCTATGTCAATCCCCTTCCGAGAGTAATGAAGAGCTCCAGAAAGACCTCCATTGACTCTTCATGGCCTTCATGTGTTACAGGTGACACTAACATACACCTCTTACTCCTGTATTATCTGCTTCCACCTCTGATTACTGAGCAGAGAGGCAATGCTGTCATGTATGAAGTTTACAATAGAACTCACCAAAGTTAAATAGGATTTGCCCAAATTCTTTCCAGGCAGTGTGGGGGGAAAAAGTCATGGATGTATACCAAAAAGAATTGAAAAAGTATTCATACAGATATTTATATACCTATGTTCATTGCAGCACTGTTCACAATAGCCAAAAAGTAGAAACAACCCAAATATCCATCAGCAGATAAATGGATAAACAAAATGTGGTATATCTATACAATGGAATACTATTCAGTCATTAAAAAGAATGAAATTCTGATACATGCTATAGCACAGATAAATCTTAAAAACATTATGCTAAATGAAATAAGCTGGATACAGAATGACAACTATTTTATTTTTCCATTTCTATGAAATATATAGAATGGGTAAATTCACAGAGACAGAAAATAGATTAGAATTTATCAGAGGCTTATGAGAATGAGAATGGGGAGTTTTTGCTTAATGGATACAGATTTTCAGTTGTAAGGATGATAATGTTCTGGAAATAGATAGTAGTGATTTACACATTGTGAGCATACTTAACACCACTGAAGTGTATGCTTAAAAGGTATTAGTGGTAAATTTTATGTGTATTTTGCCACATACACACACACACAAAAGCCATGGCATGGTCTTCCTAAGCTAACAGGAAGTGAATTTGTTTCTGAGGTTGACCCAGATGTCTGCTATGTGCTTACATCAGAGTCTGTTTGCGAACATAAATTTTAAGACGAGTCAAGAGGAAAGGGAGAAGATGGTCTCCATCTATAGCCAGGTGACAGACAACTTCAAAGTCCTTCCTCCATGCAAGGGTAAGGTGTGGTGGGTATATGGCTTAAAATATTAATGCTTGAAATGTCACCCCATCCATATTTTAGTTTCTGGAATAATGTCAGTAATTGATTTCCAAGAGTTCCAACCCTGTAGTGTTGTCCAAGCAATGCTGTATGATTCATGTTCTAGCATGCACAGAAGTCCTGGAACTGAAATTCGCCAAGTGCCTCTGCATTCCTTGTAGAGAACTGGCATAGACTCAACATAGAGTCAAAATGTTTTTGTTTTGTTTTTTTCAATTAAAATTTTGGGGAAGAATGCTTGCTTCCTTGACTCTGTGTCTGTCTCACCAAGACACACAGAGATATTGAATTTTACTCTCCATGTCCTAATCAATAAACTTGGGTGTGAGATTGAAACAAGGGTTTCATTGAATGGGCTACTGATCCTGGGAATGGTGCTCCATGTTCCTCAAAGGCCCAGAGCCAGGCTTCTAATGAAACCACTTTCCTTCATGACTTAATGAAATCTCTATGTTAAACTTAGTCTTTGAAAAGCTGCACAGATATAGCATCACTTTGTCTACAGAATTCCATTACCTGGCAGGCCCCAAATATTATATAAGCACTATCTGTAGCTGCAATCTCTGCTTAAAGAGGCTCAATTTCTTTTTTTGCACAGATGGAAACATATGGCATAAATAAGTAAACCTGGGAAGACATTTGTATGTAAGAGATATTCTGTGGTCAACCGAAGAAGTCAGTATTTGGTTTTGCCTAGTTTTCAAACATGGTGGTTTTATAAGGTTGTATATCTTGTGACACCACAAAAGTTTGGAGCAAAAAGAAATCTGAGGCTTCCTTACAAAGCTGTTTTATTTTTTCAGTTCCCTCTGTGCTCCTGAGCATTAGTGAACAATTCTGTTAAGGAATCACTGGGGAAGGGTGAAGGATGCAGTGGTTAAAGCATTCAGCTGTTAACCCAAAGGTCAGAGGTTCAAACCCACCAGTCACTCTGTGGGAGAAAGATGAGGCAGTCTGCTTCCATAAAGATTTATAGCCTCAGAAACCACGGGGGCAGGTCTACTCTGTCCTATAGGGTTGCTATGAGTCGGTATCAACTCAGCAGCAGTGAGTTTGGGGGAGGGGAGATGAAATGCCAGAGCATCCATGGTATTTGTCCCCAGGATAAAAACTTCAGCATCCAGACACCCTTATGGTGGGCTCCACCACTATAGCCGGAGGTGTTTGCAAACAGTGAGAAAGGCTCACAAACATCTTGCAGAAAGGAGATCTCTCTGTTTCTCAAAGGTTTGTCTTTGCCAAGTGATCCAGCTTCCCATTTTGCACATGGTGAGCAGTAAGAGGACAGGACAGAGCTTCTAGCCCAGGACAGTCTCTGATCCACCAGGATTACTCTCCCAGGTAACACTGGTTGCTGGGTATCATAAAGGTAAGGGAAGCTGGCTTCTAAACTTCTCTGTTGCCTGTGTTCTCCCCATCATTCTGCTCAGTAATTTGCTCAGTTCTCTGCCCAGACCACTATAGAGATGGCTATAAACACTCATGCCCTTGTACTCTAAGAACTTCCACAGGTGTTTTTCTAGCTCCAGAGAACCTCAGATCCATCTGCTCTCTGGGGCCTTTAGCTTCTGTCTCTATCCAAACAAGCAATAATTGGCCTGCTTCTTGGCCTTATCCCCCACCCCATGCCTTCTGAGTTGACACCCACTTTCTCACATGATTCTCTCTAAGCCTTTGGTCAGTTATGACAAAAGATTACTCCCAACCTTAGCAGGAAGCACAGAAGTCATTCATAAACTATTTACTGATAGCCTACCATGTGCCAGGCACTGTGCTAGGCCATAGTGATACAATAGTGAGCAAAAGAAACACAGTTCCTTCCTTGTGGGCTTATAATCAATTTTGGGTAGACAGTCAATAAAGAAGAAAACAAAATAATTATAGGTGGGGTGAGTGCAAAGAAGGAAGTTAACAGGGTACTTGTTCAGAGAAACTTGGAGCTATGCCTATCTTTAAATAGACTCAAAGAGCAAGGACAATAGCAAAAGCCTTAACGCTTAACAGACCTTGACTTGTTCTAGAACAGAAAGGAGGTCAGTGGGGCTGAAGCACAGTAATAAAGGGAAAGTGGATTGAGAGAAGGTTGGAGAGGTGGACAGAAACCAGGTCCTGAAGGACCTTGAGGTCATGGTAATGGTCTGGATTCTATCCTCTGTGCAGATCTGATTGCAAGCAGCAGAGTTAGCTGATCTGACTTATCCACAAAGGTCACTGTGGCTGCCATGTGGAGAATGGCTTTGAGCCGTGTGGGTAAGAGTGGAAGCAGAGAGACCAGTTAGAAAGCCAAAGAGGTGGTCCAGGTGAATATTGATGTAGTCCAGACTCAAGTGGTATTCATGAGGAAGGGGAATGCATTTGCATTCTATTCTGGTGTAGTACTAATGGGTCTTGCTCATGGTTTGGAAATGAAAGATTAGAAAAAACAAGGATGAATGAGGTTTCTGGATAAATGGCAAGGCCATTAATTAATATGGTGGGGAAGACTGGGAGAGGGGCAGATTTGCAAGGAAAAACGGAGTATCATTTTGGATAAGTTCTCAGTAGAGGTAGATGTTATGTTACTTTTCCAGCCCTGGCTTCTCATATCTGCTGCTGGTTACACTCTTCCCTGAGCTCTGACCTTGTGAGGAGTCCTTGCCTATTTACCTCCTGCCCAGTCTCGGGACTTCTATTGTGTCTTAGCTGGCTGTCCTACCTTACTTTTACCATCCTTGAGGGACCTTGGGACTCTTTCAGAGTCTTCATAAGACCTAAAGCTAAGGACTGGTCATTGGCAGCTTATTTCTGCCAAGAACCACCATACAGATGGCTATAAATACTTCTAACTTTGTACCCTAAGAACTTTTCCATGTGCTTTTCAAGCTCCAGAGAACCCAGGATATATCTGTTCTTGGGTTTTCAGTTTATGTCTCTACACAAATGTGATGGGTAGAGACAAAAGTTGTATGTCCTTGGCTGGGTCATGATTCTCAGTGGTTTGGCAGTTCTGATGTAGTCATCTTCCAGAATGAGATCTGATATAATGTAATCTACTCCATGATGAAATATGTTATGAGCAACCAATCAGTTGAAAGGGAGTTCCCTTGGGGGTGTGGCCTTCTTCCAATATATATGGGCATTCTGGAAAAGCACTCTGACTTTGAGTTCCATCTGGACCCTGAATCTGGCTCATCATCATCTGTCCTCTGGTTCTTTGGACTTGAACAAGTGGCCTGCTGTATTGCCTTCTGATGTTGGCATTGTTGCCTTTGCAACCTGTGAACCAGCTACCTGCCATCTTAACTGCGAATTTTGGATTCATCAGCTTCCACAACCAGCAGCCTGCTATATAGCCTGCTGATCTTGGCTTGGTCAGCCCCTGAAGCTACATGAGTCAGGAGAAGACTTCAGCCAGACATCTGACCCATGGGCTTGGGACTTTCCAACCTCTACAACTACATGAGCTATTTCCTTGAGATAGATCTCTCTCCCTCTCTCTCTATCTAGAGAACTTCAACAGGTTTTGCTTCTCTAGAGAACCCAACCTAAGGCGCCAAACAAGTAATACTTTCATTAGAAAAAGGAAGGGAGATAGGCATGGGTAACCATTATGTACTTGCTATGTGCCAGACACATTATATGCTATTGTACACTCCTCTATGAAGTTAAATGACTTTTCCAGGGTCACACAGCTAGGACATGGCAGAGATGGAATTTGAATGCAAATTTGTTTGATTCCACATTACATGTTCTTTTCATGTCACCAGCAATGTCAACTGTCCCAGCTTTTGCCAGGTCCATTCTCCATCCCTTTGCCTGGTCTTGACTAGTGGTCCTGACCAGATCAGGCTGGCAAAGCCTGGGGACAGTGATAGGAGAGCCTTGGTGCAGGTCTCTGGACCTCCAACATTCATTGATGTCAGAGATGCCAGTCCTGACATTTGACTCCTTGATCCCAAGCCAGGGCAGAAGGATGAGCTTTCCTGATAGCCATAGGTGGGTGAAGGTATAAGGCAGAGGTACAAGATGTAAGTAATAGATTTTCTAAAAGTGTTATTTGAGGCATAGGAGGCAAGGTAGGAAAGCAGTAGGTAGGTTTCCATGAAAAGGTATGCATATCAACACAAAAAAAAAAATAATTACACAAAAGATCATATGATCTCTATCCTCTCCCCTACAGCACTGTGATAACGTAACACCATTCAGGTGTGTGCCTGGATGCTGAGTTTTTTCTAGGGTTAAAGCACCTGGTGGGTGGAAGGGGAGGTAAGAGTATTTGAGGACACATGCTGAAACACAGGTACCTCATTTGAATGGCAGCCTTTGGAGAGTGCTGCAGTCCACACCCTGGAAAAGATCTGGATAACAGACCATCATATCCAAAATTCTTTTTAAAGTTCAACTTCCCTTGGGCATAGTATAACGTAGAGGTGCTTCATGAGATTGTAGTGTATATAGTTTATATAGTACTGTGAAATCTGTGAGAGGTGGAACTAGATGGGACTGCACTGTTTTTTGTCTCACAACTTTTCTGCCTTTCTACAGTCTTACCACTTTTCTATCACTTGTTTTAGTGGATGATATCTGAGCTTTCCTTCTCTGACAGGATTCTACCTTACACAGGTTCTGGCTTTCACAGGTTTGACTGTATATGTAGTATAAATGTCCCAGGCACTCTGAGAGATCTTTCTGGAAATTCTGGGCAGATGGTATCTGTGCTCAATTCTACTCTCTTGCTGAAGAACTTCAGCGTCTTCAGATTGTCTGCACCTGAGTGATCAGGGAAGGGAAGTAGATAGGAAGGAAGCATTAAGTTCTGGAGAAGTAGAGCAGGGACTCAATGATGGGTCCATTCCTCCCAAGCATCTCTGAGGCCTGCATCAGGAAACCCCAAGACATGGCTAGAACAGCAGGTAACATTAATGTTGTGAAGCACACAATTAATTAGGTCTGGCACCCTCTTGTGATTTCCATAAGCTATGATGCATTACATTAAGTAACTTTATTTCATTTTACTTGTGAGTTTTGCTAATGAAAAGTAGCAGGAATTCTGCCTAGAGCTTGCAGAAAACTTCATAACATATAGCTGAAGGACCACACCTCCTCCATAGTCCCTCTCCAATCCATTTAGAGCATAAGATAGGACATAGCAAAACATTTCCTTTGATCTGTTTTCTGGGAAAGAGGCAAATATCAACTAGATAAGTTCATCTGAGGAATTTTGTGAAAGCACATGCAAACACATATTTCCAGGGACTATCATGGAAGCCCGGAACATTCAGGATACTGTGATCAGACTGACAGTTCTAAAGCCTACAAGATCTCAAAAAAAAAAAAAAAAAAAGTATATACATAATATTTTTTTTCAAATATATTCTGGAAAAATATGCTTACATACATATATATGTTTATATTTATATTCCAATCTATATATATCAGTTTGCCATCTATACTTTTTGTGCTAATGAATAAATTGTTGTGGTTGTTGTTATGTGCCGTGGAGTTGGACCTGACTCATAGCGACCCCTCCTTGGGTTTCTGAGGCAGTATCACTACGGAAGTAGATTGCCCCATCTTCCTTC
>NW_006921694.1:7853187-7853673 GCF_000298275.1 Orycteropus afer afer | reverse complement strand
TTTTTGACATCTAATGGTGAACTGAACTGCCACATATCTCCTGTAACACTAATGAACTTCTCACTGTTTGTATTGTCTTCCCAGCTGGTAGATAATTCTTCAATAACAGGAGTTTCTCTATCTTTGCCACAGTTCCTTGCACACCATAGCTGCTCAGTAAGTAATTCTTCCCTGACTTTGTATGATTATTTGTGGGCAGTGCCTTGTTTGATTTCCAGAAAGAGGACATCTTCCCAGCCTCCTGTGTATTCTCTTTTCAGACAATGCATGAAGCTTGTGACAGCACTGTCCTTTTCCTCATCCCTTTCAGCTACTAATTTTGGAATCCTATCAATAAAGCTCTGGTAGCATAATGGCTAAAGCACTTGACTGCTAACCAGAAGGCTGGCGGTTTAATCTCACCAGCCCATCCTCGGAAGGAGGTTGGGCAATCCTACTTCCGTAATGATACTACCTCGGAAACCCAAGGAGGGGTCGCTATGAGTC
>NW_006921694.1:7825017-7853087 GCF_000298275.1 Orycteropus afer afer | reverse complement strand
AAAGCACTTGACTGCTAACCAGAAGGCTGGTGGTTCAAACCCACCAGCCACTCCTCGGAAGGAAGGTTGGGCAATCCTACTTCCGTAATGATACTACCTCGGAAACCCAAGGAGGGGTCGCTATGAGTCGGGGCCGACTCGACGGCACATAACAACAACAACAACAACAACATCAATAAAGCAAACAAGCATAGTTGGCAAGTTTGGTTTTCAGACTCTCTCTGCTCAGATTCTTGGTGTCTGAGATCTGCTGGTGAGACACAGCTGACCTAGACAAGTTCCTGACCTCTGAGCCGTGACAGACTGTCTGACCCCAGGAGCCCTCAAGGGGCTCAGGTGACCAGCAGTGGGTAGTCCACAGAGAAGAGACAGAAGCCTCCCACCATAGCATCCAGCACAGTGCATCCATGTACACCCTTCCTCCCTTTAGGGAGACTTCTTAGACTGAGCATGTGGGTGGAAAGGAGAAATCAGATCAGGAACAAGTGCTAGGGATGTTCCAGGAAGACCTTCTCCCCACCTCAGCAGGTCTCTATTCAAGGGTGGACAAGCACTCTTAACTGATCTTATGCTTCCAAGAGCAAGAGACAAAACTGTAAAGGCAGACCTCGGTCACAGTTTTTCCTTGCTCTCCAGCCCATTGGCTAGCATGTGGTAGGTTCTCAGTAAATGCTTGTTAAGTGAATGTATGAACAGTCATAAGAATTTGAGAGTGGGAAAGGACTTCAGAGGTCATTTAGCTCCGCCTAAGTGCAGGAATTTCTTCCCCTCAAACCAAAAAACCAAACCTGTTGCCACTAAGTAGATTCCAACTTATAACAACCTTTTAGAACAGAGTAGAACTACTCCATAGGATTTCCAAGGCTGTAATCTTTATAGCAACAGATTGCTACATCTTTCTCCCATGGAGTGACTGGTGGATTTGAACTGTCCACCCTTCAGTTAGCAGCCAAGTACTTAACCATTGTGCCACCAGAGCTCCTTTCCTTCTTCTTAACCCACCCCAAACCCACTGCCATTGAGTCAATTCTGACTCATAGTGAGCCCCCATAGAGTTTCCAAGGCTGTAAATCTTTACAGTAGCAGACTGCCTTGTCTTTTTCTCATGGAGTGGCTGGTGGGTTCAAACCACTGATCTTTTGGTTAGCAGCCCGATGCCTTAACCTCAGCACCACTAGAGCTTCTTTCCTTCTCCTTAGCCCCCTTTACATACCACCAATTCTGAGATTCTCACCTCTTTTCAGAACAACATATTTCACTGTTGGATAACTGTAATTACTGGAACATCCTTCCATATCTTAATCTCAGGGTAGGGGGGAGATATGGCCAGGAAATTTTACTTTAATTCTCCACAACAGCCCCAAGGAATAGTACTAGTTGCTCAGTGGTTAAATGCTCAGCTGCTAGTTTCAAAGCAGTTGGTTCAAACCTACCAATAGTGCCATGGGAGAAAAGACCTGTTGAATTTCTCCTGCAAGGATTTCAGCCTAGGAAATCCTATGGAGTAGTTGTACTCTGTCCTATAAGGTCTCGATGAGTTGGAATCAACTTAATGGCACGTCAATAATAACAGGCATATCATAGATAAAGAAACTCAAAAGTGGAGAGGTTAAGTAGCAACCCAAGGTCACACAGCTAAAGGGAAGCCACATGTACTGAGCATCTGATCTGCAGCAGGCATTTGTTTAAATAAAGTTCCTATTTTAACTCATAAGATTTTTCAACAAACATTATTACAGAATGTTTGGTTGAAGTCAGCCTTCCTTTCTCCCAAGGACTGGAGCTGACAGACAGTTCTAGCTGCCTCAGGACCTTCGTGGTCTCTCAAGGGTGCCGAATGGTTTCTCTCAAGCAGGGTTTCCACAGGGAGGAAGAAGGGTAATTATGGTGCCAAATTGTCAACCAGCACAGTCATCATTCTGGGCAGCCTTGGAGTGTGGGTGGCCAGGGGTTGGGGCAGGACCCCAGAACCAGAGGATGTGCCCTTGGGGCTTCTCCACAGGAAGACTACCGGCCACAGACTGTGGGTGAGTCAAAGTCAAACAGAATGAATGATGCTGACATGCTCCAGATGGGGAAAAGCCAGAGTGGGCAGCGATGGAGGGGCAGGGGAAGAGAGGAGGATGAGGGGGTGGAGATAGGCATTTTTAACTTATTTGTTTAATAAATATTTGAGTGCCTATTTATGTGGCAGCTTTTACAGAGTTCATACTCTGAGGAAAGATAGACCAATAATTAGTAATAGCAAAAATTTGTATAGCATTTACTACATGCTGGCACATAGTCTTAGGAATTTATAGACCCATGAGGTAGATGCTCTTATAATCCCCATTTTGTTGTTACTGGGTGCCATTCAGTTGATTTCAAGTCATAGTGACCCCATGTGAGAATGGAACTGCTCCATAAGGTTTAACTGGTTATAACCTTTATGGGAGAAGACAGTCAAATCTTTCTCTTGAGTTGCTGCTAGGTGGGTTTGAACTGGCAATATTTTGGTTAGCAGCTGAGCACTTAACTGTTTGCACCACCAGCACTCCTTTCATCCCCATTTTACAGATGAGCAAATGGAGGCAGAGCAAGATTAAATAGCTTGCTCAAGATTCCAGTGAGTGGTAAAGCTGAGACTCAAGACCAACAGTCTGTTCAGACTAGTGCACTATCCTGAGCAGCTGGAAGTCATATGATAAAGTTCTGTACTAGAGGAACCAGAGCTCCCTGGTATCCTCCAGGAGGGCATGGCCTGGGGCTGGCCCAGACCATTCAACTATACCATTTGAGCGGCCTTGTCTGGTCCTGGGACTAGTACCAGTTCACAAACTGCAAACGATTCAAGGGAAAACAATGAATAGATACACTCATACCCACCTGCATGAACAGATTGACCATGGATGTCTGCATGCATTGTCTCTCACTGGACAGCTACTTTTTGAGCACCTTCCAACTGGAGGAATGGCCATCACCCTCAGCCTATACCGACTAAATCTACCTATGAATGCTGCAGAAAAGAAGAGATGAATAAAGGGCTAATTATGCCCCTCCCTTGTTTTATGCAAGGTCCAAGATTTTGAGGAAGATGATGCAACATTCTGGGCCACTATCACTAATCCAAATTTGACTCTTTAGGGACTCAAGAAGAATTATCAGAAGATAAATCTCCTGAAATTTGGAGAATTGCATTAAACTAAACTATCTGCTAGAATTTGTGGTGACTGCCTATGGCCCAAGGCCCCAGGGAAAACTCATGATTTGGAACAACTCTGGCTTATTTTAGAGTCCAAAGCACCTGCAGCTACCAGGCAAGGATGGATCTAAACAGGGCTGAGACCAGCCACCCAGTGAGTGTGCTGTGCACAGTGAGAATGCAGCCTCCGTAACAGAGATTGTATGACAGCCCAAAAGTCAAGCCTCAAATCTCATTCATCCAGTCACCCATCCATACATGTATGCCTATTCCATCCATTCATCCACCCATCCACCCATCAATTCATCCACCTATTAATTGATTCTTCCAGCAAATACTAGAGAACCAATCCCTGTGCCAGATACTGGGGCTGCCCTCCAGTTAAGTAGGGGAAGACATTTCACTATAAAAACAGATAATAATCCAAAGGGACAAGAGCAAAGAGAATAAGAGGAGAGAAGACCCAAATCTGCCAGAGGTCATTCTGGAACAAATCTTTGAGCATCTCAGCTTGCCAAGTAGACAAGGAGAAGGCAAAAGGAACAGAATGAGCAGAGGTAGGGAGCCATGGGAGGCAGCTGAGCATCTAGGAAAGTAAAAGGCAGGAGTAGAGACAGCCGACATAACAAAGACTGGATCATGACGGGCTTTGTATCCATAGCAAGAGGAAAGGCACAGAGACATTTGAAACTTGATTCCAAAAGTGGTGAAAAGTGATGATGGAATTTCTAGCAGAGGAGTAATTTTTCTAGGCTATGGAATATTGACCACACAGACCAATGCTACCAAAACATGATCTGTTGATGTTTTTGTAACCAGTCCATGGTGAGATAAGTTTAGAAATAGAGAGTATATCTTTAAAACTTTCAAAGCAATTTGATAGAGTAATTTCATATCTGTTAATCTAATTTTAAAAATGTGACATTGTATTTTATGTCTTTTTTTTTTTTTGGACATAACAACATAGTTTTATTATTTTTTTGCAGTTTAGTTTTAATTTTTAAAATTTCAAATTTAAAGGAGGAAAAATAGTATAATGGATGTTCTTGTATCCTTCAGTGGATTCATCAATTGTTAACATTTGAATCAGATCCCCCTAATACCCCTAAGGAGCTCTGGTGGCGTAGTGCCTAAGGCATTTGACTGCTAACCAGAAGACTGGTGATTCAAACCCACCAACCACTCCTCAGAAGGAAGGTTGGGCAATCTACTTCCATAGTGATACTGCCTCGGAAACCCAAGGAGTGGTCACTATGAGTCTGATCCGACTCGACAGCAGTGAGTTTGGTTTGATTTTAATGATCCTTAAAACCATGAGATGGCTCTCCCTCCCTCCCCAAGGCCATCTCTGATCATCCCAGCAGTGGTCTACCCTTTTGGGAATGTTTTTTTGATTTTAGGTTACATTTTTAGCATTCAAAATATTTTATTTAATTGTTTTATTTTATAGTCTTTCCAAGGACAAGATTTTAGTGTCGGAGGACCCCAGCATGTGTTTTCAGATCATCCTCTGAAAACTGATGTCCTTGTACACAAAATGGATTTAACTGTTGGGCTCCCAGGCTCTTATCCCAGACCCTAACAGTGACTCCAGTGACACTCCATCACCAGTGATAGGCCCTCATCTAGGGGCTTCGTAGACAGACCCTGTACTCCTTTCCCTCTATTCTGGCTTTTCCTTCAACTTGAAATGCCCTTCCATTCCCCACCCCTCCTCCAGTCAAATCTCATCTCATTTTTTTTTTTTTTAAACTAATACTTACTGAAAGAACTCTGGTGGGATAGTGGTTACAGCATTCAGCTGCTAACCACAAGGTCAGCAGTTTGACCCTACCAGCCATTCTGTAAAAGGAAGATGAAGCGGTCTGCCTCCTTAAAGGTTTGTGGCCTTGGGAACTCCATGGGGCAGTTCTACTCTGTCCTAAAGGGTCACTATGAGTCAGAATCAACTCCATGGCAGAGTGTTTTCATATTTATTGAGCTCTTACCATGAGCCATGGGCATGCAAAGGACCTTACAAATATAATCATTAGTCTTTTCATCAATCTTGCAAAACAGGTATTATTTTGTGAATGAGGAAAGTGAGGCTCAAGAGAGCTTAAGTGGTTTGCTCCTGGTCTCAGTGCCAGAACATTGGTAGAGTTGAGATTTGAACACAGGTTTGTCTTTGATCCTGGATTCAGGGTCCTCGTGAACCACGACACTTCATAAGCAGCTCTGCAATGACCCAGCAATTGAAGGGAAACCACTTTATGGGGCAGAAGAGCCTAGACTATGCCAAGTCCAGGACAATGCATTTACCACAGAAGTTTCTAGGCACAGGATTGTCACCTCAGAGCATGTGACCCCACTAGAGTCCCAGAATATTATAAGCCTGTTCTCTTTCTCATTCTTGGGCTTCTGCTGAAGTGGTCAAGATGCCAGAGATGACTCTGCCCACTCCACTCTGATGCTAGGTGCCCAAGATGCCTGCCAGGCCATGCTGGGGATGCTGGGGCAGCCTGGCTTTCTCCAAGATGATAGGCATGGGCTTGCTTTCTCTTTCTTTCTCTCTTTCTTTCTTCCTTCTTCCCTCTCTACCTTCCCTTATGTGGAAGTAGGGATTACAGGCGGTAAGGAGGGAAATAGTCTCCAGCCCTCATCCCATAAAAGTTGTCTGCCTTAGTTTTCCTGACCTGGAACATCTTTATGGCTCTTGATTTGAAAAGCATTATTTACAACATCAGGGCTAACATCAGGCAGAGTTCTGGGTCTCCAAGCCAAGGATTTTTTTTGATGGGGTTCAGGAGCACAGCCTGACAGAGCCGAAGGTGATAAGATTATGTTTGTTCCTGCAGCTACCCTCTCCATTAGAAACTAACAATGACAACATTTAGCACTTTTGTCAAAGTGTCCAAGAGCCATATAGCTCTCTGTCCCAGATAAATATGCTAGGAATCTGGGTCTTAGTCAAAGAGTTTTGTCTGTTTCAGGGACTTCCTGGAAGGTGGGAGCCTTGGATTCTGTCACTGCCTCAATTCTGAGCCTCCTGGTCATTCTGAACACGCTGGATGGCCATGTGTGCCTTTCTGCTGACTCAGAGTTATTTCTGGTCCAGCTGTACATGGTGTCCATGTCCCTGAGCTCTGCTGGGCCTGTGGGCAGGCAGAGGGCCAAGGGGAGGAGCATGTACAGCTTTCCATACAGAGAGAGTAGCCCTAAAACACAGGACTCCTCAGGGCTGCACTAGCTCCACAGAAAGCCTTGAATCAATCTCATGATGCCAGTGTTCTTGACCAGCAGAGAATGGCTGTCCCTTCCCAATTCAGAGAACAAAGGCTTCATGTTACTGCATGGCAATCAGACACCCAGTCAACCTTAACGGGAACCCTTCAGCATCTCTATTCTATTCCGTAAGTAGAAAGTCACAGGCAGGAGATGTTTAAAGTCCTTCCCTGAGTAATTAGGGACCTTTCCTAGGCATCCTAGTGATGAAGACAGACCAGTCTCACAAAGATAAACAGTTTTCAAGAAACCAGAAAGCCAGGAGCCCTCTAGTCCTTTCAATTGGGATAATGGAGTGGGTTGCCTCCTTCCGTGTGGAAAGAAAAGCTATGCAGATTCTTACTGCCTGTCCAGGCAGGAGTGGATGTCACCTCCAAGGGTCACCTTTGGGACTTGGCTCCCTGCAGGACTCCTAGCTCAGTGAGCAGGAGCTCCCAGAATCCTATATGCAAGGTCCCACGTGGTTTCCTCTGGGAAGACAAATGGATCCCTCTCTAGGCTGTGGCAGAGATGGAGCCCCAGGGGGCTCTGAGCAAAGTTTGTCCCAGTATCAGCCACTCTCCTGCTCCTGAAAGTCCAGGACTCCCTATTCCTTATCCTTCTCCCACCTAAGTCCACCATTTGCTAGATTATTTTTAGCCACCCCTTCCAGAGAACTGACCAGAGCTGTAACCCATGCTCCAAGGATGTGGTTGTACCATGTAGCTGACACAGTCCATGGAGTGAATGTGCTTTTTAAGCACAGTAAAACTGTGCCCCAACACACAGAAGTGATTAACTCCAAAAGCAGAGTCTTCAGAAAAGGCAACTATAAATGCTGATGAGACAGTCTAGTGCTCAAGCAGGCGAATAATGTTCAAATCCTCCAGTAAGAGTCTGCTCGGTTCAGAAGCTCTCTTGCCAAATTCTGGTGGTGGCCACTTGCTTCTCCATGAAAGACTAGACCAAGGACACTGGTTTGGAAAGGAGAGGAAGTGAGAGCTGTGGACAGGAGAAGCAGCACCTCCGGAAATAGCACACCAGTTTAACTAGCATAGGCCTGTCGTGAGGGCACTAACTGCCACCTCACGTGATGCCAGCTGACACTGGAGGGTTGCAAGGCCACAGCAAAGCCTGTTTGAAGGTTTAAAGGAGAGAACTGAGAAGAGGCGAAGGTTTGGGTTGTTTTGGCAAATGTCACTCTCCACAGCAAGCAGAGTAGTCAAAGGCAGAGATGTCACCCACTCAAGAGGCAGGAACAAAGCTGACAGTAATCCCTTAGGAGTCAACCAACCAACCCACCAAAGAACAGGTCTTTAGAGAAGAAAAACATTTAGACAGATTCTGCAGCTTTTTATCTCTGGTGAAAGGAAACAGTGATTATTCCACTGATCAATTAATAATTAATCTGTAGCTAATTTGTGGAATCTTTAGCAATAATATTAAAAAGCCCATTGCCAAGTTCATTCCAACTCATGCCAACCCCATGTGTTACAGAGTAGAACTGCTCCATAAGGTTTTCTTGGCTATAATTTTTATGGAAGCAGGTAGACAGGCCTTTCTTCTGCATTACCACTGGGTGGGTTCCAATGGTTTGCACCACCAACGGATCTATACCAATATAATTAACCAGTTGGAACTGGGCCAAACTTACTCATTAGTTCCTTTCAAGGGCCTCAAAATTTAAATTTTTTAGTTAGGTCATCCCACATTGCATCTCTTTGATGCTGTTGAGGGAAGATATTCCCGGAAATTAATAGATTAGTCTTGCAAATTACAAGGGAGAAGAATTTGAAGGGTAAAGTCCCAAATTCAGTAGCGTTTAGACTTTTTTCTATCAACAAAAATTCCTGATTCATTATCAAAACCCAGGAGTGCAAGCAGGTGCTGATAGAGTTCCAGACCCTTGGGCTGGGCAGTCACCTGGGCCTACGTGGGGTGAAAAGAGGGAGGCTTCAGCCAAGGGCAGAGGCTGTGGCTTCTTTAGGGAGAACTGCCGCTGCCTCCTCGAGCAGTGTGATTGCTAGTGTCGGATTATGCACTATGCAGGGTAAGCACAGGCTTACTTGAGCTTTTGCTAATCTGTGCTGAACAATTTCACATTTTTCACCATATCAAAGATTCTGCTTCTGGTTATAGCTGATATCTATCTCTCTCCCAACCCACAGCACCTGCCTACAGAATCATAGCCTCTTCAAATTTACAATCCTAGATGGAGATAGAGAGTACCCAGTAAGCAGAGTAAGCATGGGCTTGCTTTTGCTTACTTCCTAATCTGTTGTTGTTGTTGTTGTTATGTGCCGTCAAGTCAGCCCTGACTCATAGCGACCCCTCCTTGGGTTTCCGAGGCAGTATCACTACAGAAGTAGGATTGCCCAACCTTCCTTCTGAGGAGTGGCTGGTGGGTTTGAACCGCCAGCCTTCTGGTTAGCAGTCAAGTGCCTTAGCCACTATGCTACCAGAGCTCCTAATCTGTAGGGAACAGTTTTCCACCACATCTCCCATGCTTATTTGCTTATGGAGTAATTCATCCCTGGTGACTACCCATACCGGTGGTCCTCTATCCAATCCCAGCCCATAGCCCTAGGGTCCACAACTCACAAAGTCCCTCACACTGGCTTTCAAAAATGCCCCAGCTTTGTAGGATAAAGCAGAGTTTCCGGTGTCACTGACCTTGAAGCCGGAGTCTTCCACGTCCGTCTGTACGCAGATAGCCAAGAAGTGTAATGGGAGCTGGCAGGGCCCTGGCTGGAAAAAGACTGTGGGGCTGGGCGGGGCAACAGGGCCCCATTTCGGCCAATCCTGTCTGGGACCTCCTGGAGCCCTTCTCCCTCAGCTGTGCCCTTGAAGGACAGCCAGTGACTCTTCTGCCACTGGGCCCTGGGCTCTTTCTAGCACCTGTCTTTCTTTAAAATGTTTCCCTCACTTGGAAAGGCAAAGCCAGCCTTGCTCCTCAAGCCCGGTCCTGAACATAGCCCATTGCACAGCTGAAGGGCTGCCCTAATAGTAAATCAGGATAGAAAGGCCAGTAGGGAAACTGCCCCATGTGTTAGAGAAGTTTTCCCTCCTCCCCTTCAGGGAATCGACTCAATGGCAGTAGGTTCTCCCTCAAGACAACCAACTTTGAGGCCTTGGGACTCTGGAATGAAACTTCCCCCAGCTGGGGTCTGCTGGAGGTGTGTGTGTGTGTGTGGGGGGGTGGATGGGTCTCTAAAGCTCCCTTTCTCCTGCTACTAATCTGGCCCTGTGCCAGGGCCTGGGGTCCTCCACCAAACTTGTTGTCTGGGGTCTGGATCTGGGAACAGTAACAGTGACGTTACAGTTACAGGATAAGGCTATCTGAAGTAGATCACTAGAGAATTTCACCTTTCTACTCCACACCATCTTAACACACCATCCAAAAAGCCTGTCAGGCCACACTCTTGCTCAAGAATAGCTCTCCTTGGGACATCCACTCCAAACTGGAAAGGTTGGCTGTAAATAGCAACTACCTACCAGGTTCTGGACAGAAGCCCTGCCATTTCAGAGGGAGTGTGTCTCGGCTTCTGCTGACAGTCACGTACCAGCTTCTTCAGCCACATGAACACCACTAGCAGATGCCTTTGCCTTCCTTCTCAGAGCCCCAGCCTGGGCTTGGTGAGATGATGGAGCAGGGGTGCTGCCCCCGGAATTACCTTCCACCTAGCACAGTTCTCTAGCAGCATTTCCCCATTTTAAAAAACATGACCCATAACAAATATTGCATTTTGCCTGTGGGTGGGGTTATGACCAGGAGAGAGACTGAGGGGTCTTCTGTGTGCTGGAAATGTTCTTGATTTGTTTTAACCCATTTCATTATTTCCTTTTATTGTAATAAATGTATATATAACAAAGCATTTGCCATTTCAATAATCTTCATATACACAGTTCAGTGATATTTTATATGAGGGCATACATCTGTAAAAATTTCTCAAGTTATACATTTAAGATTCATACACTTTACTGTATATTGGTTATGCATAAAAAAAAAGAATGTGCAGTATTCATTAGGAGATGCACAGCGTTTCAATAAAGAAATTCATAGTGTTCTTTGAAGACTTTCACAAGGTTCCTCTCAATGTGTTAAGGGGAGTAGAAATGTAACTTTTTGAGAAAAAATGATGGTCAGAAAGTTTGTTGACACCTGAGGAGGGTTGTACATCATTGATTACTAGTTGCTGGCCCAGCAACAGCCTGGATCTGGGTGAAAGGTGACATTAGTTAAATGGCACACTCTTGGTTGAAGATTTAACATTATAATGGGACATGTTAAAGTGTGCCATCTTTGTATCCCTCACTGTCCATGCCTAATGTGTAATCATATGAAACTACATGTATAACATGATTATGATGTAATCCTTACCTTATGAAAGAAAGTTGGAGAGTGCTTAGAGGCAGATAGAATCTGAGGAAATTCTCCTCTCTGTCTCAGCTCATGCACAACCTTAAAAGCTATTCTTTGTACTCTTCACCTCAGTGTTTCTTTATTGGCTTCAGAACTTGGCAGGTAACATTGGTTATGTTGTTGTTAGGTGCCATTGAGTTGCTTTTGACTTATAGTGGCCCTAAGTGACAGAGTAACTGCCCCATAGGATTTTCTTGGCTGTAAACTTTATGCATTCAGGAGGTACCAGTCCCTAGAGAAGGATACCATGCTTGGTCAAACAGAGTCAGCAAAAAAGAGGAAGACCCTCAACAAGATGAATTGACACAGTGGCTGCAACATGGGCTCAAACATAGCAATGATTGTGAAGATGGTGTAGGACCCAGATGTGTTTCATTGTGTTGTACATGGGGTTGCTATGAGTCCAAACTGAGTTGATGGCACCCAACAATATCATTATGGAAGTAGATTGCCAGGTTTTTCTCTCATGGAAAGCCATTGAGTGGGTTCAAACTACTGACCTTTTGGTCAGAAAGCTGAGTACTTAACCATTTAATATATATGCTATCAAGATTACCCAGCTTGCAATGAATTGAAATTTTAAAAAATATTCCTTATCCTTTCTATATATCAAAATAACTGCAGATTGGGACCAACCAACCAGATTTCATAATCCTCTAAAGCAGTAGAGCCTCCCCATCACATCCCCACATCCCCACGTTTGTATCTTCTGTTGTAATGGGCCTCCCAGGTAGAACAGGTAGCCAGCCAGGGATCTGGGGGATGAAAGAGTTGCTTGGTAAACAAACAGGTCTCTATTTTTGGGGGGTGAGGGTAGGGTGGGGGTGAGGGTGGGGGAAGAATCTAGGCATATTTCTTCCCAAAGTAGCTTATTCTCACACGCACACTTCAAGTCCAGTTCAAGCACCAGATGAAATAAATCCAGTGACACTTAAAAAGCCCAGCTTCCAGGTCCAGAAAACTATGAAGCTTTTCAAGAGCTTGGAAATGTAGAGGTTTAAAGAATGGCAGTTATATAATGAGAAACTCCTCCCAATTCCTTACTAATGAACATTTATTCCTTCCTTTCTTGCACTCACCTCACTCTCTTACTTTTATATAAGCTAATCAGCAAGGTCAGAAGTGGATAAATTGGGAGATGGTTGAAAAAGGGGTGCCCTTCTTCTTTTGGAAGGAGCTCTGGTAGCATAGTGCCTAAGGAGTAGTGCCTAAGAATGCTAACAAGAAGGCTGGTGGTGGTGGTTCAAACTCACCAGCCACTCCTTGGAAGGAAGACTGGGCAATCTACTTCAGTAAAGATTTATTGCCTCGGAAACCCAAAAGTGGTCGCAATGAGTTAGAATCAACTGGATTGCAGTGAGTTTGGTTTTTTGGTTTTCTTCTTTTGGAGGGCTTGGTTATCTTCAAGCTTATAAAAGTGAAGTGATAGGGGTGGGAACCTTTTAACTCACAGCAGAAATTTCAGAAAACTCTTCAAAGATTATTGCTGCCATTTGTCATTTGATACATTCCATGAATAGATGCAAAGAACTCTGGTGGTCTAGTGGTTAAGGCATTAGTCTGCTAACCAAAATGTTGGTGGTTTAAACCATCAGCAGCTCTGTGGGAGAAAGATGAGGCAGTCTGCTTTTATAAAGATTTACAGCCTTGGAATTCCAATGGGGGTTATTATGAGTCGGAATCAACCCAATGGCAGTGGGTTTGGTTTTTGAGTTGTCTTTGAGCAGCTCAATCTCTGAAAGCTAAGCTAACTCCCTGCAAAGCTCAGGGGCTCAACCCATGGCTAGTGGCCAGTTAGGTCATGTGGCTGCCTCTCACTGTAGGGACAGGAACAGAAGTGATTTGTATAACTGTCATATCACTGGCTTTAAAGGAAATCTCTTATCCTGGACTTTTTCTCTTTTCTGTTCCAGCCAGCTGGAATGCAGCTGCAGAGGTGACCCAGACTTGACCTTGCAGGAGAAGGACTATGCCATATGGGATGGCCAAGTAACAGGATGAGTCCCCACTAGCCTAGATTGCTCATTTCAGAGAAGAAAGAAATAAATGTCTACTTTATTGAAGCTACCATATTGTCAGGTGTGTTTGGGTGTGCTGGAGCCAGCTTGGTTAATTGCCTCACTGAGCCAATTACTGAATTTTCTGGAATTTTTTTGAACCAGTGGTTAAATATAGCCATTATTAGAAGTTAAATTATTACTGTTACAATTAAATTATATTAAAAACAAAGATACTAACTCCTCAAAACTCTTCAATTTCTAATTATTTTAAAATAATATATGCTTTTGGAGCTCTGATGGCACAGTGGATAGGGCCTTTGGCTACTAAGCAGAAGGTCAGTGGTTCAAACCCAACAGCAGCTTGACAGAAGGAAGATGGGCAGTCTATTTCTGTAATGATTTACCACCTTAGAAACCCAATGGGGGTTCCTGAGTCAGAATTGACTTGATGGCAGTGAGTTTGGTTTTGGTTTTGGATTGTATCTATGATGGAAATGCCATATAATGGTGTGCTAAAAACCAGAACAAACAAACTCACTGCCACTGAGTTGGATTAGACTCATAGCAACCTTTCCTTGGGTTTCTGAGGTGGTATCTCTATGGAAGTAGATTGCTCGATCTTCTGAGGACAGGCTGGTGGGTTTGAACTGCTAGCCTTCTGGTTAGCAGTCAAATGCCTTAGCTGAGCATCATTTCCCAACTCTGCCTTCAATGACATCATGTGACATCTTGAAATCGCCATGGGGGAGCATTTAAACAGAAAACTCTACAAATATGACATATCAGGACACTGTTTTCATGGGAAGCCAATATTTAGACATTTGCCCAAAAAGCACAGGGTGTGACTGTAAGGACACAATGCAAAAAACAAATATGGGAAACTCAGCCTCATGGCCAGACCTCTGGGAAGTGAGAAACACCTTCCATAGCTTCAGGGAGAGTGAATTATAATTCAGCAGAAAGAATGTTGTTCGGAATCCAAAGTGTTTCTGTACCTGGCAATATTCTCAACCCTTCTCAGAAAGTGCTGGTGAATTCAACATTATTGTAGTAATTCTCAAATTGGCTACTGCAAAAAGGCATGGGGACAGCATCCTCTGACCTCCTCCAACCTCACCATGGGGAGAGGGAGTCACCATCAGCAGCCCAAAGCTGACTCCTCCAAGGCCAGACACGCTGCCATCCTCCAAATTTTTTACCAATTCGGACATCAACTGTCCTTCCCGTGGTACTCTCTACTCTCTGCTGAGTTTGATAATTCATTGCTACAGTCGTACAGAATACACAGACAGTATTCATGATTATGGAGTTTATTAGGGAAATAACAAGTTACAGTGCAGGTTCAGGAACACTCAGGCTAAGATTCTTTAATCAGGAGAGCCTCCCCTTAGCCATGTCCTCAGGTACACCTCTCTTTGGCTCTTTGACTGGCTTCTGCCCTGCTCAGGCAAATATTACAAAGCTCTTTTAGCTCTGCTGATAGGTGCACGCTACTCCACCAGCAAGCCTCCCACTCAGCTTTCTTGCTCCATGGGCCAGCACTCTGTCTCAGGCTGGTCTCTTGGTTCTGCGGCTGGTACTGCTGTCGCCATTCCTCTGACATTTCTCTTGCTCTGGAGCCTGTGTTTGATTCATCATCATGTCACCCCTGGACTTGAGACTGAAACCAGTGATCTGCCCTACCTATTTGGGTTCACCAGCCCCTGCAACACACGAATGAGGAGAATTCTCCACACCTATTCCTGACCCACGGATTTGGGACTTGCCTCCACCACTGCCATGAGTAATTGCCTTGGCAGTGTGTGAATTCTATGAGACTTTACAGCAAAATATGGAACTCTAAGACATGAGGGAGAGTACTGAGGAGAGGAGAAGGAGTTGATATTACAGAAGATGGAATGGTACAGCCATTTGGAAAAGTTGGATATTTGGACCACAGTTGTGGGGGACATCAAGCTCAACTGGCATAACATACTACACAAAAACATTGTTCTACAGCCTACTTTGGTGAGTAGTGACTGGGCTCTTAAAAGCTTGCAAGTGGCCATCTAAGATGCAACAACTGGTCTCTCCTCATTCAGAACAAAGAAGAATGAAGAGAAACAAAGACACATGGAAACAATTAGTTCAAAGGACTAGTGGACCATGTGGACCTCAGCCTACATGACCCTGAGACCAGAAGAACTAGATGGTGCCCAGCTACCTCTGCCAATCACTTGGAAAGGGATCAATGTAGGAGATCCTGGATAGAGTGGGAGAAAAATGTGGAACAAAATTCAAAATCATAAAAATAATAATAAAAAGACCAGTCTCCCTGGTCTGATAGACTAGTGAAACCCCTGAGACTACTATGGCCCCTAGTCACGCTTTGGGCATAGAACTGAACCCACTCCTGTGGTTTCCAACTAAACATTAAAAAGGCATATGAGGTGAACATTTATACCAGGTATGTACACTCCTTAAATCAACCATGGGAGATCAGAAGGGCAGCATTTGCACCAGGAGATAGCAAAGAGGTATGCATAGGAAAGGACACAAGGAAAAGGTAACCACAGAGAGGAAGTGGGAAGAAAGCTGTTATATTGTGGATATTGCAATCAATGTCAAGAAACAAAATGTATATGAACTATTGTATGGAAAATGAATTTGTTCAGTAAACTTTTAGGCAAATCACAATTAATTAAAAAAAAAAACTGGACATTTGGGACATCATTAACCTCTGGCCCATAGGGCCAGCCTTGTGCTGATCCTTCTAAAAGAAATTATTCAAGTAGATGTAAATTCTAATAACCTGGGGAACTTTAAATATACCTAGTCCTGTCCCCCAGAAATTCTGATTTAACTGGTCTGGTATGTGGCCTTGGATCTGCCCTCCCACCCCCCAGGTGACTCTAATATGCAGCCATGATTAAGAACTAGAGCTTTATTGTTAATCAGCTGCTCTATTGTCTCTAGGCCTATCTTATGGAGTCTTCCTCAACTACCAGGTGCTCAATTCTCTCTCCATGCCTCATGGTCCAATTAGCTACCACAAACCTGTTGGGCAGAGCACTCTGTACTACTCTCAGTCTGCTGGCTAGCCCTGCCTGCCTTCGGGTCAGGTGACCTACCCCTGACCAATCAGCTGTGACCTGTGATCAGAATCCTATAATGTGTATGTTGTGAGCACTCTGAAGCTTTGCCAACATGAAGACCAGGCCAACAATGAGGGCAACTGGCACTAAGTATTGGTGATGAGGAAACTCTAAAACCAAATGTTCCCCAAATGTCAACTCTTCCGTTATCCATGCAAGCTAATTGTTTCCACCACATGTGTGTATGTGTGGAGCTTGACTCCTCTATTGATTTCCAGAAGAAATGTAGTTACACTGAGCATTTTGTGTGCACGTGTGTGTTTGCTGTTGTATTTATGTAGTTTAGGAAGCATGGTAGGTCATACATGGCAGCCCAGAAAATTCCACCATGGAGCTCACCCTCTTCTTTCCTCATCTCTCTCTCTCTTCTCTTTGCAGCTGTCTCACGAACTCCTAGTTCATCATCTCATATGACTTCCTTCATCTCAGGTCTTGTGAGTTCATCTTCTAACCTCTAAGCAGACAAATCAAAGCTTTGCCTCAACAGGCAGATCTCTCTCTATAGCCACTGAGAGGATAAAATCTTCTCCATTTCAATTCACCAGGTGACTCCTCATTGGACACACAGAAAGCTTCAAATACTGTTCACAGGTCAGTGGGCTCCTCCCCCACCTACAGTATTTTCCTCCACTGTTTCCCCTTCTCAGGAAGAAAGCAGTTGTCATTGAGTTGATTCCAACTCGTGGAGACCCCATGTGTGTCAGAGTAGAACTGTGCTCCATAGGATTTTCTGGGGTTGATTTTTTTGGATATATCACCAGGTCAGGTTTCTTTACTATCTTTCTGAAATCCCCCAAATTATCTAATATTTTAATGCCTGCAACATGAGCTTCTCCTAAACTGTTGTTTTGTTATTTGTTTTTCCTCCTAAACTTTGGAGGGTAAAGAACGTCTGAACACCAAGGGAGCTCATTGTTATGATGGAGACAAGATTAAAAAAAATGTTAAATGAAGAAACTAATGAGATTTTTGAGAATTCAAGAAAGACTAAGTTTAATGTGCATATAAACATAACCCATACTCACCCAAGGTGTTAGGCCACAGCACAAACCCCTCTGTCAGAATCACAAATGTCAGTAGGTTGGCAAAGTAACTGGACGCAAACAATATGCTTCTCAAAGTAACGCATGGGTTTGTCCATCACACACACACTTACACACACAAATAAGGAAAAAATACATTTAAATCCTTTGCAAAAGAGAGCTGAGGATGGTAATCAGGTTACCTCACATTTAAACAGCACTTGACAGTTTACAGTTTAATCCATTCGTTCCTCACGACAGGCCTGTGAGGTAGGCAACACAGGATTTACTATTAATCCCATTTTGTAGATGAGGAACCTGAGGCTCAGAGAGGCTTAAGCACTGGCCTAAGATCTCCCAGCTAGCAGACATAGATCCAGGCCTTGGATTCAGAGATGGGCATCCCAGTCCAGTGTTCTTTCATAACTGCCTTTCCAATAAAAAATGAAATGGGTTGTTAAAAGATAGTGGTTCACCATCACGAAGCAGAACTGTTAATTTCCATGAGCAGATCAGAACAAACAAAATCAACCCTAATGTTAATGCCATGCTAGGAGGCAACTGGGATGAATAATTTTTGGAATCATTCATGTGTTTATACCTACAACAACATGATTGTTTTCTTACTTTACCACTGCCCTGCCTCAGTTTTAAGTCACCAGTGGCCACTGGTAGGAGCTCTGGTAGCATAGTGGCTAAGGCACTTGACTGCTAACCAGAAAGCTGGCGGTTCAAACCCACCAGCCACTCCTCGGAAGGAAGGTTGGGCAATCTACTTCCGTAGTGATACTGCCTCAGCAACCCAAGGAGGGGTCGCTTTGAGTCAGGTCCAACTCAACGGCACATAACAACAACACAACAGTGGCCACTGGGAAATGACACTCTAATTAGATTTCATTGACTCAAGTCTTATCCTCAGGAATCACATGGTGGTGTCTATAATCAAGTCATTTTTTAAACTTACACCTGTTTTCTTACTAACACAAAAATGAATCTTATCCATTTATTCCTTCTTGCTATGGTAATTTTTCTGGCTCTACTCTTTAGCCACAAATAACGTTATCTTTTATCCCATTTTAATACTAGTAAAAATGCCTAACTTTGCAGGTTGGATCAAAATTTTTAAACATTAAAAGGAAGTGACAGATTTTTTCCAGGAGGAATAAAACCAAACTTTGAAACGAAATCTAGACAAAATCTTTTTGTTTTCAAACATGTAAAAATTAATTTTATTGGGAGTAATTCTTTCTATTGCATTACTATTTTTAGTTAAGAATTAAGAAGCCACCCAGTTATTGCTGGTCCTGTAGACATGCTAGTCTATCACATACACTTTGAGCAGTACTTTAAGATGTACTCAAATTTAACAAACAGTAATGGGGACTCCCTGTGATAGCCATTTGAAAATATTACAAGAGAAGCTCAAAAATCTCTCTTTCAATTCCTTCAGAGAAACACTAAGGAAAAGGAACAATGTTCTACTTCATGCTCAATTCTGTCAAATAATATACTGGTTTAAGTAAGAGATGTGTCCCTGCAGCAAAACAGGATTTCATAGTTAATATCCAAAGGCATTTCCAAAAAGCCCCAAGATAATTTCATTGACAGCAAAAAAAAATGTGAGTATTCAACTGAAAGCATGAAATTGGATCCTACTTCTGATTTTCTAGGTTAATTTCGAAGCATAAAGTGTTTGCTGCTTGATTGTTAAGGGCTGACCTCCCATCTACTTTTAGAAATGGGATCTCACATAATGGAATCCAGGAAGATGCAGCCAGGAGTAGTGCATGCTCCAAAGACAGAGACAAAGACAAACTCGAAGGCAGAAGAGGATGAGTGTTTTAAGAACCACACCACCGATTGCTCTTGGGGATTTTAAATGTGAGCAAATCCAGGTTTAAAAACGTGACTTCCTATCCCAGCTGGTCCAGAATGACACAGGTCACCAAAAGGAGCTCCCTCAGAGATGGAGTTCTCTTCCTGTTCCAGCAATGCTTCAAATTGGGAAGCAGAAAGCCTGGGATGCTTAATGGTCAGTAAGATGCTGAAAAGTCACCATAGCGGTTAACAATGCCTACAGTTGGCCGCTGAGGGGCACTTCTAATATTTTGCAGGAAATTCTTTGGCTCTCACAGAGGAAAAGTTGTATTTCAAAAGGGAAGGAGCATTTGGAAATTCCTATATCACCTATTTTTTCTTTAATAAGAACGGCCCAGTGACTTTGGATCATTTGGGTCAGAGAAATAAGAGTCCAAAGTTCCAGGGAAAGAGGATGAAGGCCAGACAGTGCAAAAGTACAACAGAACCTGTCCCCTTCCCTCTGAAAGATTCTGGGGACTCCAAGGCAAAGCAGAATGCATCAACTTTTCTATGTGTTGTTTTTCCTGAAACTAGACTGTGTGTGGTCTGTTCATTGATTTATTCTGACTGTAGTTTACTTACAAAACTATGTTTTTGAACTAATCTTTATTTGCCTTTTCTTCTGCAAAACCTTGAAGTGTTTGGTGCAACTTATGCAGTTACTTTAAACCTTGCATTCTGAACACTAAGAAATAAATAGCAAGCTATGCATTGTTAGGATCCAAAAACCCATGCTTCTTATCATGCATCAAGATGCATCAACCTCGTATTTGATATTAAAAAGAACAAACAAGCAACTTTTAAAAAAATAATAATAAAGCATCCATAAATAACCCTTCTTGGGTTTAGCACTACACTGTTGGCTAATATAAGCTATTGAGAATATTTTTGGAAAGGTCTTCAAATATTATAAATATTTTTCAGTTGATATTTCACTATATAGTTATCTACAGAGATGGACCTTATCGTGCAGAAAATGTACATTCTCCATCTCTATGGTACATTATCAATGCTAGCACTTCCACCGGTCTTAAGAGCCTGCAAGTGGAATTTATTGGTCAGCTGTTAGCTCTAAATAACATAATTAAAGTGCAAAGAAAGAGAGAAAACAGACAGACAGATCAATTTTTCGTTGTCAGCATCAATAAGCTTCATGTCTCTAAGAAAATGCCGGGTGCAATAGGCTCAGGCTACAATATCTCTATATTTTGTTCTTGTCCTTCTTTAAAAGCAGCGGTCTCCCTGAGAAGAGAAGAGGGAGGTAAACAATGGAATAGCCCTATTTCTTCAACAAGTGACAATCTTGGGAAAAGTAAGGTCACTTCCCCAGCATTTGGTTTTCTGATACAAGAGCTGCTGGGTGGTTGGACCCGTTTCCTATGCACTTAACAGTATTTTCACTTGGAAATATCTAAAAAAAAAAAAAAAAAAAGATGGCTGGGGAAGAACTGTCTACCAGCACTACATGGGAGTGTGCATTTTAAAAAGAAAATCCTATTAAACTACTTATCTTTAAAAAAACAACCAACGTTCATAGTGAGCCTGCAAAAGTTTTATGTAGATCAGAATAAATCCCCACATTACTATGAGAGGGGCACAAAGAAAAGCAGCAAAGTAAGGTGCAGAGATAAGTACATATTTTCACTTAACATTGAGACTCATTATTCCCCATAGCACTTATGGCCTTTTGTCTTGTTCTCCAGTTTTGGTGGTGAGGGAGTGTGCACCTTAATGAGTCATCTTTTGTACACTCTGCGCCTCTCTCTCCAGGGAGCTGGCTTCTTGGCCACCACCAACCCCAGGAGAAAGTCTCTCTCCCCTCCAGACATCCAGTGCTGGAATCCTCTGGCACGCAGCCTACTGATTCTTAATTAGAGAAATGTTATGCACAAATCCACATGCCTTTCATGTTTTCTTTCCTGTCCATTGCCTCAAGATTGAAAAGGCCATTTCAGAACACACCATTCCTCAAATATAAATATTAATAATGCATTGAAAACCATGCACATGCTGGAGTCTGAAATTGCTTATGTGTTGGCCCATCCCTATAGGGGAATTCTAGGCTTTTCTGTGAAGCTTGTAACAAAAGGAACTGTCATGGATGCTGTTAATCCTAAGAGAATGTTGGTAGGTGTGCCCAGCCCAGCAAAGTGCCAGAGAATCATCACAGGTCTTTTCTATGAATCCTCATTCCCAGGTTCTAACAGAACACAGGGTATAGTTTGCAATTTGCTTTCTTACCTGCTTCATAAAAATGGCTACTAGTATCTCCCATCTTACATTCCCTTATGCACAATGTGCCTTTAGCTTTACCAACTATCAGTCTGGTCACCATCCCACCCAAGCATTTGTCTTTCACCCCAAACATCTGTGCCACCCATGCTGGAGACAGAATTCTCATCCAGTTTTGCCTTCTTCAGTAGACAAAGGAGACTGGATTTGTCTCCTCCCTCCTCTCCTGCATGATGGGGGACATGGCATGCAAATTCTCTCTATCCTGCTTCCCATGAAAATCCTGTGGACTGTGGACGCAGGGAAAAGCCAGTCTTCAAGCAGGGAGTCGAGGTTCAATTTTTAGTGACAGCTCATATAGAGTATCTTCATCTATGATGAGAGTTTTGTCAAGCAAGTATTGAGTGACCTGAAAAAGAAAAAAGAGGTAAGTCTAGCTCATTTTTTTTTCAGAACATGAGTACAGTCTTCTTTTTGAATGGAATTTGACAATCTCTTTTAATTCAACATTTTCTCATAAATATTTTATAATTTTATATAACTAAACAAATTATGAATATGTCCTCATTACAAAAGAATCAAACATCTTAGTCCCCTCCCAACCCTCCATGGCAGGCATCTCCCTCAAGAGGAACCACTGTTATCATTTGGTTTGTATCCTCCCAGATGTTTTACTATGTCTTTATAGACATTACAGGTACTTACAGAAACCTTCCTTTCTTTTAAACTGGTTTCATCTCTTAACTTTAAGTTGTTAGCAAGCTTCCCATGTCAGTAGAGATCTACCTGGTGTGCAGTATTCGATATAATAGGATATATCAGAATTATTTAATGATTCCCATATTGATGGATATTTAGTTGTTAAAAATATTTCACTGTTAAACAAAGTTAACAAAGAAATCACTGTCTGATATATTACTGGAAAACTTTATGAATAGTCCTGAAACATTGTCTGGTATAGCGCTAGAAGATGAGCCCCTCAGTTTGGAAGGCACTCAAAATACTACTGGGGAAGAGCTGTTTCCTCAAAGAAGAGCCAACTTTAATGATGTGGATGGAGTAAAGTTTTCAGGATCTCCATTTGCTGATGGGGCATGACACAAAATGGGAGGAAACAGCTGCAAATATCCATTAATAATCAGAACATGGAATGTATGAAGTATGAATCTAGGAAAATTGGAACTTGTTAAAAATGAACCCATAAAGATCAATATCCTAGGCATTAAAAATCAAAACCAAACTCACTGCCGTCAAGTCAATTTTGACTCATAGCAACCCCTCCTTGGGTTCTAAGGTAGATTGCCCAGTATTCCTTCCGAGGAGTAGCTGGTGGGTTTGAACCACCAGCCTTCTGGTTAGCAGTCAAATACCTTAGGCACTACCTCACCAAAGTTCCCCATCCTGGGCATTAATGAGCTGAAATGGACTGGTTTGGGCCATTTTGAATCAGACAATCATATGATCTACTATGCCAGGAATGACAAATTGAAGAGGAATGGCATGGCATTCATTGTCACAAAGAATGCTTCAAGATCTATCCTGAAGTACAGTGCTCTCAGTGACAGAATAATATCTGTACACTTAGAAGGAAGAGTAGTTACTGCTATTATTACTCAAATTTATACACCACAAACTAAATCCAAAGATGAGGATACTGAAGATTTTTACCAACTTCTGCAGTCTCAAAATGACAAATCATGCAATCAAGATGTGTTAATTATCACTGGTGAATGGAATGCAAAAGTTGGAAACAAAGAAGAATCACTGGTAGCTGGAAAATATGGCCTTGGTGATAGAAATGATGCCAGTGTTCACATGGTAGAAATTTGCAAGACCAATGACATTCATTGCAAATACCTTTTTTCAACAACAATAATGGTGGCTGGTAGCATAGTGCCTAAGGCACTTGACTGCTAACCAGAAAACTGGCAGTTCAAACCCACCAGCCACTCCTTGGAAGGAAGATAGGGCAATCTACTTCCGTAGTGATACTGCCTTGGAAACCCAAGGAGGTTTCCTTTCATTTATCTGAAGTGTGTCAGAGTGTATCCTTTCACCATGTTTATTCAGTCTGTATGCTGAGGAAATAATACAAGAAGCTGGACTATATGAAGAAGAATGCAGCATAAGAATTGGAGGAAGACTCATGAACAACCTGAGATATGTAGATGACATAGCCTTGCTTGCTGAAAGTGAAGATGACTTGAAGCACTTAGTGATGAAGATTAAAGACCACAGTCTGCAATATGAATTACACCTCAACATAAAGAAAATGAAAATCCTTACAACTGGGCAAATAAGCAGCATCACAATAAATGGAAGTTATCAATGATTTTATATTACCTGGATACACAATCAACACTATTGGAGGCAGCAGTCAAGAAATCAGATGTTGTATTTCACCGGGTAAATCTGCTGCTACAAAAGACCTCTTTAAAGTGCTGAAGAGCAACGATGTCTCTTTGAAGACTAAGGTGTGCCTAACCTAAGCCATGGTATTTTCAATCACTTCATATGGATGTGACAAAGAAGAGGTGATGTTTTCGAGTTGTGGTGTTTGCGAAGAATACTGACTGCCATAAGAATGAACAAATCTGTCCTGGAAGAAGTACAGCTGGAATGCTCCTTGGAAGGGAGAACGGCCAGACTTCATCTTACCTACTTTGGTCATGCTATCAGAAGGGACCATTCCCTGGAGAAAGACATCCTGACTGGTAAAGTAGAGGGTCAGCAAAAAAGGGGAAGACCCTCAATGAGACAGACTGACACAGTGGCTGCAACAATGGGCTCAAGTATAGCAGGGATTGTGAGCATGGGGCACGACTGGGCAGTATTTTGTTCTGTTATACATAGGGTCACTATGAGTTGGAGCTCACCAGATAGCACCTAACAAAAACACAGTGAAATTCTTGTTATCTTGGCCCCTAGCGAACACATGTGAATGTTAAAGGAAAAGTATCAATGAAATGAAACAACACTGGAAGTGAAAATTTGGGGTATGCAGCATTTCCATGAAAATATTTATTTTTATTGAGACATAACTTACATAAGTGAAATGAATAGTTCAATCAGTTTTGACAAATGTATGCATCCATGTAACTCACACCATATGATGATATAAACCAATTTATCACTCAGAATGTTTCCCCATGCATCTTGTAGTAGTTAACATTATGTGTCAACTTGGCTGGGCCTGGTTTTGAATGGCTGGGCAGCTGGATGTAGTGATTCTCTATGATGAGAATGGTAATCTACTCCATGGTGAAATCTGCTGTGAGCAGCTGAGTAATTGCCTTAGGGATGTGGTCTGCTTCCAGTATATAAGAAGTTTTAAGAAAGGTCTCTTCAGCTTTTTGGCACACTTGGACCCTGCATGTAGCTGAGACTTCATTCAGTAGCCTGCCATGTTGCCAGCTGATCTTGGGACTGTTTCTGGACTTGAACTAGTGTCCTGCCATTTTGCTTGATAATCTTGTGACTGTGCCAATTTACATGGCAACCTTGGGTTTGTCAGCCTCAGCAGCCAGCAGTTGCCTGGGTTAAGAGAAGTCTCCAGCTTCAGTGGGCCAGGAGCAAGAGGCAGAGTCCAAGGTCGAGGGGCCTTCACTCAGCCCCTAGAGCTGGCACCTTGAACGGGGACTTCTAGCCTTCTAAACTGTAAGAAAATAAATCCGTGTTTGCTAAAGTCATCCACCTGTGGTATTTTCTGTTACAGCAGCACAAGATAATGACAACACACCTTTCTGCCAATCTGCTCCCCAGAAACAAATATTTTACCAAATATTAGTTTTGTCCATTCTAGAACTTCATATAAATGTAACCATACAAAATATTCTTTTGTGTCTGGTTTCTTTCACTCATGTTTTGAGATTCACTCATGTTGTGGCATGTATCAGTAGTTTGTCCCTTCCTATTACTGAGAAGTATTCCATTGTATCCACTACTCTCATCTGTCCGTTTGTCATACTGAGGTGGCTTGCATGTTGCTGTGATGCTGGAGGCTAAGTCATTATAGTATTTCAACTATAAGCAGAGTTATCCATTTTGAACAGGTTTCAACAGAGCTTCTAGACTAAGAAAATCTAAGAAGAAGTTCTTGGTGGTCTACTTCTGAAAAAATTGGCCACTGAAAACCTAATGTATAGCAGCAGAACATTGTTTGATATAGTGCAAGAAGATGAGCCCCTCAGGTTGGAAATATGCTTGAGGAAGAGCTACCTTAATAATGACATTAATGATGCTGATGGAGCAAAGCTTTAGAGATCTTCATTGCTGATTTTGACACAACTCAAAATGAGAAGAAACAGTTGCAAACAGTCATTAATATTTGGAACACAGACTGTACAAAATATGAATCTAGGAAAATTAGAAGTTGTCAACATGAAATGGAATGCATAAAGATCTATATTCTAGGCATTAGTGAGGTAAAATGGACTGATACTGGCCATTTTGAAGCAGACAATCAAATGGTTTACTATGCCAGGAATGACTAAATGAAGAGGAATGGCATTGCATCTATCGTAAAAAAGAACATTTCAAGATCTATCCTAAAGTACAACACTGTCAGTGATAGGATAATATACATATGCCTACAAGAAAGAGCAGTTAATATGACTATTATTCAAATTTACACACCAACCATTAATGCCAAAGATGAAGAAATTGAAGATTTTTACCAATTTCTGAAATTGACCAAATATACAATTAAGGTGCATTGATAATTACTTGTGATTGGCATGCAAAAGTCAGAAGTAAAGAAGAAGTATAAGTAGCCAGAAAACATGGCATTGGTGATGGAAATGATGCCGGAGACCACGTGATAGAATTTTTTAAGACTAATGACTTATTCATTTAAATACTTTTTTAACAACAAAAAGGGTGGCTATACATGTGGACCTCACTGGATGAAATACACAGGAACCAAATTGACTAAATCTGTGGAAAGAGAAGATGGCAAAGTTAAATTATCATCAGTCAGAAAAAGGCCAGGGCTGACTGTGGAACAGACCATCAATTGCTCAGATGCAATTTCAAGTTTAAGTTTAAGAAAATTAAGAAAAGTCCACAAGAGCCAAAATATGTCCTTGATTATATTCCATCTGAATTTAGAGACCAACTCACAAATGAAATGATGCACTGAACACTAATGACCAAAACCAGACAAGCTGTGGGATGATATCAAATATAAAGAAAGCAAAAGGTCATTGAAAAAAAGAAAAGACCAAAATGGATGTCAGAAAAGACTCTGTAACTTGCTTTTAATATAGAAGAGCTTAAGTGAAAAGAAAAAATGATGATGTAAAAGAGATGAACAGAAGACTTCAAAAGGCAGGTGAAGACAAAGTATTAAAATGAAATATGCAAAACTAGAGTTACAAAACCAAAAGGGAAGAATACACTCAGCATTTTTCAAGCTGAAAAAACTGAAGAAAAAATTCAAAGTTTGAGTTACAATTCTGAAGGGTTCTATGGGCAAAATCTACCACTTGTCTGCAGTTTGTCACACTGTGGTGACTTGCATGTTGCTATGAGGACAGACGCTATACCACTTGTATTTTAAATACCAGCAGGGTCAGTTTCAGTGGAGCTTCCAAACTAAGACAGGCTACAAAGAAGGATAGGGTCATTCACTTCTCAAAAAATTGGCCACTAAAATGTTTATGAATAGCAGTGAAACACTGTCTGCCACAATGCCAAAAGATAAGTCTCTCAGGTTGGAAGGCACTCAAAATATGACTGGGGAAGAGCTGCCTCCTCAAAGCAGGGTTGACCTTAATGTGGATGGAGTAAAGCTTTCAGGAACTTAATTTGCTGCTGCAACACAACTCAAAATGGGAAGAAACAGCTGCAAACATTCATTAATAATTGGAACATGGAATGTACGAAGTATGAATCTAGGAAAATTGGAAGTTGTCAGAAATTAAGTGGAATGGACAAAGGTCGATATCCTAGGTATTAGCAAGCTGAAATGGACTAGTATTGGCCATTTTGAATCAGACAATCATGTGATCTACTATGCCAGGAATGATAAATTGAAGAGGTATGGCATTGTGTTCATTAAAAAGAACATTTCAAGATCTATCCCAAAGTACAACGTTGTCAGTGATAGGATAATATCCATATGCCTACAAGAAAGACCACAGAATATGGCTATTATTCAAATTTACACACCAACCACTAAAGCCAAAGATGAAGAAATTGAAGATTTTTACCAACTTCTGCAGTCTGAAATTGATTAAATATGCAATGAAGATGTATTGATTATTACTGGTGATTGGGATGCAAAAGCTGGAAACAAAGAAGCAGCATAGATAGTTGAAAAATATAGCCTTGGTCTTAGAAATGACAACAGAGATCTCATGATAGAATTTTGCAAGACCAACAACTTATTCATTGTAAATACCCTTTTCAACCATATAAATGGTGACTATATATGTGGACCTCACCAGATAGAATACACAGGAATCAAACTGACTATATCTGTGGAAAGAGGAGATGGAAAAGTACAATGTCTTCAGCCAAAACAAGGCCAAGAGCTGACTGTGGGACAGACCATCAACTGCTCATATGCAAGTTCAAGTTAAGGCTGAAGAAAATTGAAACAAGTCCACAAGAGCCAAAACATCACATTGATTATAACCCACCTGAATTTAGAGAACATCTGGAGAACAGATTTGATGCACTGAACACCAGTGACCAAAGACCAGACGAGATGGGGGATGACCTCAAGAACATCACACATGAAAAACATACAAGGCAGGAGTTCCGGCAAGATGGCGGACTAGGCAGAAGGACTGCACAGACCCTCTTCAACAAAGAAAAGGGAACTCAATTAACACAGACACAGAAGATAATCTTGGATCCCTGAGCCTTGAAGGGAAGGATACAAAAGTGGACTAAACCCCAACTAGCAGAAGAATTTGCGTGAAAATACCAAAAAGGAGACACACAGAGCTGCGGTCTGGCAGCGACCTG
>NW_006921694.1:7811142-7821522 GCF_000298275.1 Orycteropus afer afer | reverse complement strand
AATGACATGAGACAAAGTATATGTGAACTACTGTATGGAAAGTGAATTTGCTCTGTAAATCTTCACCCAAATCACAATTAAAAAAAAAAATTATAAGCAATAAAAAAAAGAAAGAAAAACATACAAGGTCATTAAAAAGACAGGAAAGGAAGAAAAGACCAAAATGGATGTGGTAGTTAAGGTTATGTGTTAACTTGGCTGGGCCTGGTTTTGAGTGGTGGGGCAGCTGGTGGTAGTTATTCCCATGATGAGACTAGCAGTCAACTCCATGGTGGAATCTACTGTGAGCAGCTGAGTAGCTGCTTTAGGGATGAGCTCTCCTTCCCATATATAAGGAGAAGCTTTGGGAATGGTCTGCACGTTTTGGCACACTTGAATCCTGCATGTAGCCAAGTCATTGTTCAGCAGCCTGCCATGTTGTCTGCTGATCTTGGGACTTTTAATGGACTTGAATCAATGGTCTGCCGTGTAGTTTGGTAATATTGGGACCGTGCCTTTTCACTTGTTGACCATGGGTTTGTCAGCCAGAGCAGCCAGCAGCTGTGTGAAGAAAGCCTCCAGCTTCAGTGGGCCAGGAGCAAGAGGCAGAGCTGAAGCCCAAGGTTGAGGGGCTTTCACCCAGCCTATAGGGCCTGGCACTTTGAACTTGGACTTCTAGCCTCCAAAACTGTAAGAGAATAAACTCCTGTTTGTTAAAGTCACCCATTTGTGGTATATTCCTGTCCGAACGACACTAGGTAAGCAAAACAATAGATGTCAGGAATGGCAGGAGAGACTCTGAAACTTGCTCTTGAATGGAAAATAGCTAAAGTGAATGGAAGAGATGATGAAACAAAAGAGGTAAACAGAAGATTTCAAAGGGCGGCTTGACAAGATATTATATTGAAATGTACAAAGACCTGGAGTTAGAAAACCAAAAGGGAAGACCATGCTTGGCATTACTGAAGCTGAAAGAACTGGAAAAAAAATTCAAGCCTTGCGTTGCAATATTGAGAGATTCTATGGGAAAAATAATGAATGATGCAGGAAGTATCAAAGGAAGATGGAAGGATAATATAGAGTCACTGTACCAAAAAGAATTAGTTGATGTTCAGTTATTTCAGGAGACAACATATGATCAAGAACCAGTGTTACTGAAGAAAGAAGTCCAAGCTGCTCTGAGGAAACTGGTGAAAAAGCAGGCTCCAGGAATTGACTGAATATGCATCGAGATGTTTCAACAAACAGATACACCACTGGTGGTGCTTACTTTTTTATGCCAAAAAATGTGGAAGACAGCAATCTGGCCAACTGACTTGAAGAGATCTGTATCTGTTTCCTCCAAAGAAATGTGATCCAACAGAATGTGGAAATTATGAATCAATATCATTAATAGTATATGAAAGTAAAATCTTGCTGAAGATAATTCAAAATCGGTTGCAGCAGTATATTGACAGGGAACTACCAGAAGTTCAAGCTGAATGCAGAAGAGAATGTGGAACAAGAGATATCATTGCTGATGTCTGATGGACCTTGGCTGAAAGCAAAGAATATAAGAGAGATGTTTACCTATGTTCTATTGACTATGCAAAGGTATTAGACTGTGTGGATCATAATAAATGATGGATGACATTGAGAAGAATGAGAATTCCAGAACACTTCATTGTGCTAATGAGGAATCTGTATGTAGACCAGAAGGCTGTCATCAGAATAGAAAAAGGTGATACTGCATGGTTTAAAATCAGGAAGGGTGTGCATCCAGGGTAGTATCCTTTCACCATACTTATTCAATCTGTATGCTGAGCAAATAATCCAAGGAGCTGGACCACATGAAGAAGAACATGGCATCAGGACTGGAGGATAACTCATTAACAACCTGTGATATGCAGATGTCACAATTTTGCTTGCTAAAAGTGAGGATGACTTGAAGCACTTACTGATGAAGATCAAAGACTACAGTCTTCAGTATGGATTACACTTTAACATAAGGAAAACTAAAATCTTCACAACTGGACCAATAAGCAACATCCCAATAAATGGAGAAGAGACTGAAGCTGTCAGGGATTTAATTTTACTTGGATCCACAATGAAAACCCATGGAAGCAGCAGACATCATATTGCACTAGGCAAATTTGCTGCAAAAGACTATTTAAAATGTTAAGGAGCAAAGATATCACTTTGAAGAGTAAGGTGTGCCTAAATCAGGCCACATTATTTTCAATTGCCTCATATGGGTGTGAAAGCTGGACAATGAATAAGGAAAATCAAAGAAGAGTTGACGTCACTGAATGGTGATGCTGGTGAAAAATACTGAAAACACTATGCACTTCAGAAGAACGAACAAATCTGTCCTGGAAGAAGTGCAGCTGGAGTGCTCCTTAGAAGCGAGAACGGCTAGATTTTGTCTCACCTAGTTCAGTCATGTTGTCAGAGGGGACTATTCCCTGGAGAAGGGTATCATGCTTGGTAAAGTGGAGGGTCAGTAAAATACGGGAAGACCCTCAAAGAGATGGATTGACACTGGATGTAACAGTAGGCTTCAAGCATAGCAAGGATCATGAGGATGGCACAGGACCAGGCAGTGTTTTGTTCTGTTGTGCATAGAGTCACTATGAGTTGCATCTGAGCAATTAATGGCACTTAACAAGAGCAACATTACCTTTGGCTGATGATCTATTCGGTAAGAAGTCTGCTGGAACTGGCGAATCTCTCTGATGATGTGTGATATCTACAGAGAACAGTAACAAAAGCAAAGCAAAGGTTTTTCCCTGTATTGCAGTATATATTTCTGGGTCCCTCTTCCGAAGCAAGCAGTCCCTTCCTCCATCCTACCCAATCATTCTCTATGCCTAGTGCTTTCTTGTCCCTCCACACACTACGTGGGGTGCCAACAAATGGATTCACAGGGGAACAGCTGGCAATGGCTTGGCAGTGGCAAGCGTTAGATGCCACTGCAGGCTTCTTGATTCTAACTTGGTGTCACTTTCCAATTGTCCAGTAAGAAGTCGTTGTATCTATCACTGGTCAGTACTAAAAGGTGAACCCTGTAGCTTTATTCCCCATCCCCTCTGCCCAGATTACAAGCTAAATGGCCCCATCAAAGTCTCCTCCATCAGCAAAATCAGGTACTAGAGCCAAAGTCTGTTCACCATTGCCTACACCTCAGGATTAAAAAGCAAATGGTGACCTTCATGACTCATCTACCTCTTCTCTACAAAACACTAAAGTCAACTGCAACAAGCTAATTATGAAATTATCACCTACCATTCTCATTTTGGAAAAATTGACAAGGCCTTCTTCAGTAAAGTTTGGTGTTCCTTCTTCAATAAATGCCAGGTCTGTCAAGTACATTCCAAGGTAAGGAACTGCTGGGGGGTTACAACTGCAAGATTAAGAGGCACAGTTCTCACATTCAGTAGGACAGACGTCTATTTTACCTCCCCAAGGTAAACAGGAAGCCAACTATACTGCTTATCCCTGAAGAATACTTTCTTTTTATTGCATTTCAAAAGCTTATGATATGCATAGTCTTAAACACATTTCACAAAAGAATACAATACCAAATTACAGCCCATGCTTTTCTATGTGTTTGAAACAATGGCATTTTTAAACAACAGGATGTTTTATGGACAAGTGCACGATATTTGCCGGCCCATTGTTTGTAGTGCTGGTAAGTGGGCCACAATTCTTGAAAGGGAAAAATCTTGTCAAAAATCCCTTTTCCCCCTAACTTTACAGAAATACAAACATGCAATCTTTGTGAATTGGATAGAATAATCAATGTGACTAGAGTTTTGCACCACAGTAAAACTTAATTTTAGCTTTAGTTAATACTTAAATACTTTAGATGGAGTAAGAATTAATATCACAACTGCATGCTAAAGTGTGTCTTTATTTGGGGGGTGAGGGTGGGTATAGTTGGTCTCCTCAAAGAGGCTAGAGGTTGAGATCATGAGCTTCTGATCCAGAGAGAACTGAGTTTGAATCCCAGGTTGACCATTTACTAAGTGACAATGTATCAAGTCTCTGAATCACAGTTTCTCCATTTTACAAATGGAGACAACAAAGCTTTATCTCTTTAGTTGGTTGTGAGGTTTAACAAGACACATCAAGCACTTAGCATGGAGTAAGTATTCAAAATAGTTTTATTGTTTACGTTATCATTATTATTACAAATCTTTCTTTTACTCAAGCTATCAGGGGACTAACGTTTTTTCAGAGTAAGTCAAGTACATGTGATCATGAGAAAACCACTTAGAAAATAATAGATTCTATGATGTGGATGTGTGTTTGGGCGAGTGTGTGTAAAAAGTGGGAATGATCTAGAAATAAAGGCTATAAGTAAAAACAGTAATAAACAGATACTAGAATATTAAAACAAAATAATCACAGGAAGTCCTTGTTCTTAGATTGTTGTTGTTGTTATGTGCCGTGGAGTTGGATCTGATTCATAGCAACCTCTCCTTGGTGTTACCGGTATGGAAGTAGATTGCCCAACCTTCCTTCTGAGGAGGGGCTGGTGGGTTTGAACCACCAGCCTTCTGGTTAGCAGTCAAGTGCCTTAGGCACTATGCTACCAGAGCTCCTGTTCTTAGATTAGGAAATATCTAATCAAGCAACCTTTTATGCTAAAGATGGCTTGATTTTTACAGTGATATTTTCCTGCTATTGGGATGCTCTGTGTACAGTGAGTATATCCATAAGTCATTTAGCATACACACTGTATTCCAAAGGAAAAGGAAAATCAGAGGAACATGTAGATGATGAAAGTAGTTTTCCTTTTCAAAGAAAAGTAGAAGGAGGTCACTATTTGTCCATGATATAAATTATTTAAATATATTTCTGAATTATGAATATTCTTAATAATAAGATATACCTACTTTTTAAGGGTTTCTCTGAGATTTTTAAACCTCCCTTCAGATGAAACAGTCTTCTGAAGTTTGTCCATTAGAGCTTTTGTCTAGAAAGAAAAGAATATAAAATAAAACAACTTAGTATGTCATGAAAATATTCCTATGGTTTGGTAAGAGTGGCTTGCCAAAAAATACTCAATTCTCTTCTATAGTGGCAGGGTAATATGATTTTCACAGAATAGAGGGGTAAGACATTATATTTAAATTTAGCTTAAAAAAAAAAAGGGAAGACCATGTGGAGAAGAGAAAACACCTACATCTAGACATTTAACTGCAAAAGAAAAATTTGTAGAAAAGTAACATACAGGAAAATTAGGGACTTAGAGAACTGAAAAGCACATGTTGAATGTGGGATCTTAAAGAAGGTGCATGTTGGGGAGTTTCCATGATAAAACTTTTTGAGTATTAATTTCCAAACAATCAAATTACATATCTGGTTGCTTTGCTACTGACACAGCAACATTCTGTACTCCAGTTCCTTTCATTTTCTGATCATTAATTTGTTTAAAAAATATGTAACTGAATATTTACCAAGAAATAAAATTATTGTTGAAATTGATCTGGAGTTTTTGCCATAGAAATGGGAGGATGACCACTTGAGGATGATGACCACCCTCTCCATAATAACAGCCACACCAATCAGCCTGGCTGGGCACTGATCCATCAAATCCCATGGAAGAAACACTTGGGATGCCCAGTAGTGAAGAGAGATTCTCTGGAGGATAGTCTATCAGCCCCTGCTAAAGACACACTGCGTGATGGATAACCAAACCAAACCAAACTCACTGCCATCAAGTTGGATCCGACTCATAGCAACCCCTCCTTGGGTTTCCTAGGCAGTATCACTACAGAAGTAGATTGCCCAACCTTCCTTCCGAGGAGTGGCTGGTGGGTTTGAACTGCCAGCCTGCTGGTTAGCAGTCAAATGCCTTAGGCACTATGCCACCAAAGCTCCTAAGTGATCCATATACGTGGCCAAAATGTCATATTCTGTTTAATACCTCTGTCATCAAATCAGTTCAAACTCATAGTGACCTTATGTACAACAGAATGAAACACTGCCCTGTCCTGCACCATCCTTACAATCATTGCTATGTTTGATCCGCTTGTTGCAGCCACTGTGTCAATCCATCTTATCAAGGATCTTCCTCTTTTTCACCGACCTTCTACTTTACCAAGCATCTCCAGGGACTGTCCCTCCTCATAACATGTCCAGAGTGCATGAGAAAAAGTCTTGCCATCCAGGCTTCTAAGAAGCATTCTAGCTGTACTTCCTTTATTTATTTTTTATTGTGCTTCAGGTGCAAGTTTACAGAGCAGTTTGTTTTACATTCAACATTACATGTACATTTAGTTTCACTCCCCATTTACCACCCCCAATGCTAACCCAGTCTCCTCCCCTCTCTGCCCAGTAACTCCCCCTCCCCCGTGCCCCTTATAGTTATACACTCCTGTGTGTTCTGCATTTCCTCCATGCAAATATTGCCCCTCTGGTGCATGTGGTCAATTGCTCCAAGGGATGCATTTCCATAGTGTATGTGGGTGCATCACCCTGGGTTGAGTGGACTGCGTGTACATCTTGTTTACTACTGGGCTGAAAGCCAGTCCCTGGGAGTTAGTTTTATTCCAGGCCCAGAATGTTTCCCAGGGCCATAGTATTGGGGGGTCTCCCCAGACTCCATCCAACCAGTAATTCTGGCCATTATTGTGTTTTTGGATTCTGTTCCATGTTTTCCCTCCCACTCTATCCAGGATCTTCAGATTTGATCCTCTCCTGAGTGGTTGGCATTGGTAGCTGGGCACCATCTAGTTCTTGTGGTCTCGAGGGCCATCATATCCTAGGGCTGATTGCTTCTAAATGCCCTTGTTTTTTTATTTTGCACTCTTCTTTGCTTCTGATGATGGGAGACCATTAGCTGCATCTTAGATGGCTGCTTGAAAGCTTTTAAGACCCCAGTCATTACTCACCAATTTAGGATGAGGAACAAGACTTTTATGTATTTTGTTGCACCAGCTGAGTCTGGTGTCCCCCAGTACTATGGTCCTGAGTCGGTAGATCCATTGGCTCTCTCTCCCACAGTGTCTGGGTGTCTGTGAGGGATTCCTCTATGTCTGTCTTCTTTTGTTTCTGTAAGGATTGCAGGTATTTTGTATCACTGGTATCTGTGGCAAGATTAGCCTCCACTGAATCTATCCTTGGTCTACAGTATACTCCTGTTCACTGACCCTCATCTGATCTTCTCAGATATTTATGTGTCTATCTGTAGCCTGGTGTTTCGTGTTAATGGTAATGCAGAATTGTGGATATACTGGTTGGTATTAACATCTGTCGTCTATTTCTTATGTGTACAATTTTGTGTCCTTCCTTTTTCTAATGTTATCATGGTGGTCACAGACTCTTTCTATACATCCCTCCCCTTACCCACGTCAGTGTGTGGCCTTCAACTAGCCTGAAATTAATCCATCCCCACCCCAGTAACCTACAAAGTGAGTTCCCTTTCTTAAGCAAACCCTTCTTCGTCTTTTTACAGTAATGGGCTCATACAGTATTCGTCCTTCTGTGATTGATTTACTTCACTCAGCATACTGTCCTCCAGGCTCATTCATGTTGTGAGATGATTTGCGTGTCCTTTATTGTTCTTTATTGTAGCATAGTATTCCATTTTGTGAATGTACCATAATTTGGTTATCCATTCATCTGTTGACAAGCATTTAGGTTGTTTCCATCTCTTTGCTGTAGTGAATTGTGCTGCAATAAACATAGGTGTGCATATGTCTGTTTGTGCATTGCCTCTCACCTCTTTAAGATATATTCCTAGTAATGGAATTGCTGGGTTAAATGGTATTTCTATTTGCAGTTTTTTAAGGAAACGCCATACCATATTCCACAATGGTTGCACCATTTTACAATTCCACCAGCAGTGCACAAGAGTTCCAATCTCTCTGCAACCTCGCCAGCATTTGTTATTTTCTGTCCTGCTGAACTCTGCTATTATTGCTGGGGTGAGATGATATCTCATCATTGTTTTGATTTGCATCTCTCTAATGATTAATAAACATGAGCAATTCTTCATGTGTTTGTTGGCCACCAGCATATCGTCTTTAGTGAAGTGTCTGTTCAAGTCTTTTGCCCATTTTTAAATTGGGTTGTTTGTCTTTTTGGTGTTGAGGTGTTGAAGTTTTCTATAGATTTTGGAGGTAAGTCCTTTGTCAGATATGTCATGCTGCTGTTGTTGTTCTTAAGGGCCATCGAGTCGGACCCAACTCATAGCCACCCCTCCTTGGGTTTCTGAGGCAGTATCACTACGGAAGTAGATTGCCCCATCTTCTTTCTGAGGAGTGGCTGGTAGGTTTGAATCGCCAGCCTTTTGGTTAGCAGTCAAGTGCCTTAGGCACTACACTACCAGAGCTCCTATGTCATGGGCAAATATTTTCTCCCAATCTGTAGGTTCTCTCTTTTTACCCTTTTGATGAAGTCTTTTGATGCACATAAGAATTTAATTTTTAAAAGGTCCCAGTTATCTAGCTTCTATTCTACCTTCTGTGCATTTTGGGTTATGTTTGATAGTCTATTTATGCTGTAAATTAGGGCTCCTCCATTTGTCCCTATTTTATCTTTGATGAATTTTATAGTTTTGGGTTTTACATTTAAGTCTTTGATCCAGGTTGAGTTTTTATGTACGGGGTGAGATATGGGTCTTGTTTCATTTTTCTGCAAGTGGATATCCAGTTTTGCCAGCACCATTTGTCAAAGAGGCTGTCTCTTCCCCCATTTAATGGGTTTTGGACCTTTGTCAAAGATCAGCTGTCCATAGATGGATGGGTCTATTTCTGGACTTTCAATTCTGTTCCATTGGTCTATCTGTCTATCACTGTACAAATAGCATGCTGTTTTGATTACTGTGGCTGTACAGTAGGTTTTAAGATCTGGGAGTGTGAGACTTCCCACTTTCTTCTTCTTCTTCAGAAGTGCTCTGCTTATCCGAGGTCTCTTTCCTTTCCATATGAAGTTAGTAATTAGTTTTTCCATGTCCTTAAACAATTTTGTTGGTATCTGAATCAGGATTGCATTAAATGTGTAGATTGCTTTAGGTAGTATTGACATTTTCACAATATTCAGTCTACCTATCCACGAGCAAGGCAGGTTCTTCCATTTATGTAGAGCTCTTGCTGTCTCATGTAGTAGTGTTTCATAGTTTTCTTTGTATAGGTCTTTTGTGTCTCTGGTAAGGTTTATTCCTAGGTATTTTATCTTTTTAAGTAGCTACTGTAAATGGTATTGCTTCCCTTATTTCTTTATCAGAGGAATCTTTGTTGTTGTTGACTAATCCAACTGATTTTTGTATGTTGACCTTGTATCCTGCCACTTTGCTGAACCTCTCTATTAGTTCCAGTAGGTTTTTGTACAGTCTCTTGGGTTTTCTATGTACAGGATCATATCGGCTGCAAATGGAGATAGTTTTACTTCCTGTTTGCCAATTTGAATGCCTTTTATTTCTCTTTCTTGCTTTACTGCCCTGGCCAGAACTTTCAATACAATGTTAAATAGAAGTGGTGACAGAGGGCATCCCTGTCTTGTTCCTGTTTGTAAGGGGAATGCCTTGAGTTTTTCTCTATTAATAATGATGTTGGCCGTGGGCTTTGCATATATGCATTTCATTATGTTGAAGAATTTCTCTCTATCCCTACTTTGCTAAGAGTTCTTAACAGGAATGGGTGTTGGATTTTATCAAATGCCTTTTCTGCATTGATTGATATAATCATATGGTCCTGTTCTTTTGTTTTGTTTATGTGGTGGATTACACTGATTATTTTTCTGATGTTGAACCACCCTTACATACCTGGTATGAATCCCACTTGGTCAGGATGTATTATTTTTTTTGATATGTTGTTGGTTTTGTTGGCTATGATTTTATTGAAGATTTTGCATCTATGTTCATGAGGGATATTGGTCTGTAGTTTTCCTTTTTAATGGTATCTTTCCCTGGTTTTGGTATTAGTGTTATGCTTGCTTCATAAAATGAGTTTGGAGTATTCCATCTTTTTTTATGTTCTGGAATAGCTTGAGTAGTATAGGTGTCAATTCTTCCCTGAATATTTGGTAAAATTCTCCAGTGAAGCCATCAGGGCCAGGGCTTTTCTTTGTGGTGAGTTTTTTTTTTTTTTTATGACCTGTTCAATTTCTTCTTTTGTTATAGATTTGTTCAAGTCTTCTATCTCTGAGTGGGATAGTTTAGGTAGGTCTTGTGATTCTAGAAACTTGTCCATCTCTTCTAAGTTCTCATATCTGTTGGAGTACAGTTTTTCATAATATTCTGTCAGTATCTTTTTTATTTCAGTTGGTTCTGTTGTAATGACACCCTTTTCATTTACTAATCTTGTAATTTGCATCTTCTCTTTCTCTTCTTTTGTTAGATTTGCCAATGGTTTGTTGATTTTGTTAATCTTTTTGAAGAACCAGCTTTTTGTTTTGTTGATTTTCTCTATT
>NW_006921694.1:7785931-7791768 GCF_000298275.1 Orycteropus afer afer | reverse complement strand
ACTGTGGTCAATGACATGAGACAAAGTATATGTGTGAACTGCTGTATGGAAAGTGAATTTGCTCTGTAAATCTTCACCTAAATCACACACACAAAAAGACCAAGAAACAAAAAACGCAATTTACTCCCTTGGAAATCCAAAGGGAGTCACTATGGGTTAGAATTAACTTGATAACAGTGAGTTTTTTTTTTTTGTTGTTGTTCATTTGTTTAATTCTACCCCAAAACTATCTGGTTTCTATTGTGAGGAGAGTGCAGAATGAGGCAGAGTTTCATTCTGTTGCACAGAAGGTCACTATCTGTCAGAGTATACTTGATGGCACCACAACAACAACAATCCTACCTCATTAACATAACAAACATAATGTAATCCTCATCAATATTACCTAATCCTGACTCATTAACATAATGGACAGCTCACTCCCAAATGGAACCAAAACCCACAGGCATAGAGGCTAGGATTTAGAAGATATCACAAAATGGAAGACAATCACACAATACTCGGAGTCATGGCCTAGCCAAGGTGACAAATTTTGGGGGGGACACAATTCAATCCAAGACAGTACCACTGTCAATTTTACAGCTGTGATATTATCTACAGTTACATAAGATGTTACCACGGAAGAAAACTGAGTATGGGGTGCAAGCAATCTCTATCATTTTTTACAACTGAATGTGACTCTATAATCATCTCAAAGTAAAAAGTTTTCAAAGTTGTGCCCTTTATTTACAAGAGTCAGGCTTCGTTGACAGAAAAAAGATTTGGAAGTTCTAAGGGGCCAAATTTGAGGTTCTCAGGGCAATGCATTTTTTCCTAAGGAACACAGTGGGTAGGATGAAGGATATGATTTAGACTTCTTGTTTTGCCATAAAGGGAGGAGTCAGAGCTCTTCCTTTGCTAGAGAGAGAGAGAGAGAGAGAGAGAGAGAGAGAGAGAATTAGAGTGAGAAAAGACAAATAGAAAAAGAATAGGAAAGGGTGAGAGTCCCTGAGGGAAGCTTAAAATTCTTAGAGTGAGCAACAGAAACTAGATAGTTTTGAGGAAATGAGAGTAAAATGTATTTATGCTCTTCCCTGCCACCCCCCGCCCCTCAACTGGAACTGAGAATAGACAGGTAGACTGAATTACCCCCAACTATTTTTCCAGTAAGTTAAATTACCCCCAACTATTTTCCCACCCTGGACAGATGAGTATTCAGTTCCTTAAAGAACTGAATGGAAAACATTCCTTCCTGCAGATGATAGATTGCTAAAAGTATCTTAGAAACAACTTGTAAATTAACTCTGGCCCAGGGACATGCACAATAGGACCAAAAAAGGAACAAAAGTTAATTGCAGACCCTCTCCCCTCTGCCCAAGCCCCTATCAGGTGATAACAGGAAGCTAGTGTGACTCATCCATTTCACATTCACGCCCCAAATTCCTCAACCTTTTGTGAATATGCACAACCCCCTCTCCTGAAACCTACAAATGTTAGATCTGGGTGCTAAACTACCCCTACTTCTTGCATTGTGGGTTTGAAATAAATAATTTTCTTTCCTCTCAATCTCGGTGTGTAAACTGTTTTGGCCTGACTGCGCACCTGGCAGGGACCCGCATTTGGTGCGTTAATAATTTTGCACCCTCTGCCCGTAGCATGAGAACCCTCGGACAATGGAAACGGAATGGACTCCTGACAGACCTTGTGAGCACTCAAACACTGCTTTGTCTGAAGGTACGTGAGGGGTGCTGGGTCTGTGACCTTCTGCAGCGTCCCCCGCCTCTAGGCGCTTTCGAGAGAAGAGAAAATTACTGAGTTTAAAGACATCTATTGGTGAGTATAGATTAAATTCTTGTCTGGCTTCTAGTTGATTGGAAAGTTGATATTTTGGCTAATAAGCCTAATTAAGACACCTCCACAGCTAAAGTACTCTTAAGAATCTATACTCTGGTCTGGTTTGGCTTCTACCTAATTGGAAGGTTGAAATTTTGGTTAGTAACTTTAATAAGACACCTTCATGGCTGAAGCACTCTTAAACTAGCTTTAAGCTCATAGGAAGGTTGAAATTTTGGCTAATAACCTTAATAAGACACCTTCATGGCTGAAGCACTCTTAAACTAGCTTTAAGCTCATGTTGTTGTTGTTGTTATGTGCCGTCGAGTCGGCCCCGACTCATAGCGACCCCTCCTTGGGTTTCCGAGGCAGTATCACTACGGAAGTAGGATTGCCCAACCTTCCTTCCGAGGAGTGGCTGGTGGGTTTGAACCGCCAGCTGTCTGGTTAGCAGGCAAGTGTCTTAGCCTCTATGCTACCAGAGCTCCCGCTTTAAGCTCATAGGGAGGTTGAAATTTTGGTCCTTACTCGGTAACCTGAAATTAAGATCATCTCCATAACTAAAGCACTGTTGTATCAGATCTGGTTTTGGTTTGGTTTGAGTGTGGGTTTACTGTAGCCTACGTGTTTCTTGGGGATCCTTTACCTTAATCTGTTGTGTGTGGATGAGAGTGTGGGTACGTGGCGATCCAGATGTCTTTTAGTCTGGTCTTGTTTTGTTTTGGTTTGTGTGTGGGTAAGAAATAAAATTTTTAAGTGGCGACCTAGGTGTCTTTTAATCAAAATCCTCAGCTCATGTGTTTCTTAGGAATACTTTACTTTGAATTCTGGTCTGGCTCTGCTTGATTTGTTTGTGTGTGAGAAAGAGTGTGTGTGTGCGTGGCAGCGGTGCAACAGTTTCGAGTGGATGTAAGTGTGACTGGAAATTTGGTAACCAAGGTTCTCTAGCAGAATGGTGCCCCCTGGGCTGCATTCTGAAAACCTGGGTTCATTTTGACCTTAAGCCTATAAAGAGAAAAACTGGTATTTTTCTGTAACACTGTCTGACCACAGTATTGGTGAGTCTGGGGATAGATGGTCAGAAAGTAGAAGTCTAAACTATATTATCCAGTTAAATATCAAAAGTGGGAAGAACTGCTTTATCCAGAGTTATTCTAAACTTTGTTTCAAAACAAGGATTTACAGAAAACAGTTTGGGGTGATAATTGTATGATCTAAAGGGAAAGCGGATTTTAAGGGTGTCTTTCAGGACTCTAAAGTCTCTTATTTTGACTCCGTTCCTCCCCATCTGCCCCTCAGAAAACGATCTCCCCAACACACATTCAGTGGTATAAAATTTGGCCAGGGGTCTAGACCAGATACGTCAGGGCAAAACCCATTAGAGCAGGTTCCAGCCAGTTTAAATCATGAAGGAAATCCTGGAGGTTTCATTTGGACTCATGTGCCATTTACCTTAATATGTTATTAACTACCTTACCCCTGAAGAGAGGCAAATGGGATTAGAGAAAGCTAGAGTAAAAGATGACAGACTTCACGACCTCCAGCCTGAAAACCTAGTCAGGGGCTACAGCCATCAGGCAGTGCCAGGAACAGATCCAGAGCGGGACCCTAAGAATCCAGAGGACAGAACAAGGTTGGAGTACATTGTCGAAGGGCTCCAGAAAGGGAGCCCCAAAGCAGATTCAAAAGTTCAGGAAGTATAACAAGGCCTCAAGGAAAATCCTTCTGCTTTCCTCAAATGGGTATATAAAACTTACCATCAATGTACTGACAACGACCCAGATGCCAAAATTAGAAGGGAGACTGGTATGAATACTTCTCAACTTGTAGAGGTTGCTTTCAAGGTCTACAATAACCAGGACCAGGAGCAGGAGAAACAGAAGCAAAGAGGCATGAAGCATGTCATGGTTTTGTACAGATTGTGTCCTGCCATAAGTTTACTCAGCCAAGTATACAGGGCATCTTTTCCCATAACAAGTGCTGGTTGCACTGACAGTTCTGTCCTGTCTTGCTGGCTGCTGCCCTGGGAGACCTGCCAGAAAGTTGATCCTACCGGGTAAGTCCCCATGGGCCCCCAATGGGTAGAAAGGGAACGAATCAAGCTCCTCCTCCAAGAGGCCAACCAATAAAGTTGGGGCATCAACAGTGTGCTTACTGCAAGAAGGATGGGCACTGGAAGAGGGAATACCCAGAACAAGCCCTCCAAAACCAACCAAAGGGGGCCCAGCAGATAGTAAGCACAGCTAACAGCAATCAAGAATGATGGGGCCCAGGGGCTGTGTTGCAGACTGGGCAAACTCCTATCTCCTAGTAGGAACCTGGGTGGTAATAACTGGGAAAACAGCCCATTGAATCTCTATTGGACACAGGGGCAACCTCAGTCCTAAACACCTCCAAGGCCCCTCTGTCCCAGAAGACTATGAGCATTACTGGAGTTTCAGTAATGTACAAATCTTCGTCAACCTCTTGAATGCCAGGTTGGGAGCACTGTATTAACTTAGAAATTTTTATACATGACTGAATGCCCTGGTCCTCTGTTGGAATAAGACTTAATAACCAGGTTAAATACTCAGGTTACTTTCTCAACTAACAAGCATCCAGGTGGATGTTAATCCCGACCAGGCATGGGCCTTACAGACAACCTCCTGCAATTACCTGCTGCTATGGGAGCTCTAGGAGCTCTGGTAGCATAGTGGCTAAGACACTTGACTGCTAACCAGAAGGCCGGCGGTTCAAACCCACCAGCCACTCCTCGGAAGGAAGGTTGGGCAATCCTACTTCTGTAGTGATACTGCCTCAGAAACCCAAGGAGGGGTCGCTATGAGTCGGGGCCGACTCGACGGCAAACAACAACAACAACATGGACTACAGAAGCAACAGACAGGACAGAACTGTCACTGCAGCCAGCACTTGTTATGGGAAAAGATGCCCTATATACTTGGCTGAGTAAACTTACTACAGGACTCAATCTGTACAAAACCATCCAAAAGGTTACACAAGGCTGCTTGACCTATACCAGAACAATCCAAAGTGCAGCCCACCTCCAGTGGTAAGAGGAATTTAAACAAGAGGACTGAACCTATACAAGGACTGGCAGGTAAAATTTATAACCCCTAAAAAATACCTATTAGTATTTATAGATACTTTCACTGGATGGGTAAAAGCCTTTCCCTGCAGCACGGAAAAGCAGCAGAGGTAAGTAAACCCTATTAAAATTATCCCCAGTTTAGTTTGCTAGTCTCAGTTCAAAGTAATTAAGAGGGAACATTTGCATCTCAAATAGTCCAACAAGTAACAGGACTAGCACATTGACAGGGAAAAACTGAGAAGATGAAGCACACTTTTAAGAAGACACTAGCTAAGGTGTGCCAAGAGTCCAACTTATCTTAGATAAAACTCCTTGACCTGTTGTGGATCTGGGTTACCCCCCAGAAGCAGGCTTAAGTTAAGCCCATATGAAATATTCTATGGGAGACCATTTTCTAGAGTGTGGCATCCTAGTTATGCAGGAAAGGGAGACCTTAAAATTGTTAAGGAATCGGACACTTTAAACATGTGCAAACTTTGTCTGCAACATTATTAACCAGTTTACTTCCAGCAGGTTGTTGTATCCTACAAATACTCCCCATTCATGGCTTCTGTCCAGGTGATTAGGTCTACTGAAAGAGTAGAACGACCGGACTTCCCAAAGCCGATTTCAGGCCAAATGGATTGGGGCTTATGAAGTATTGTTGACAACACATTCTTCAACCAAACTGAAGGGAATCCACCCTTGGATACATCACATCTGATTGAGGATAACACAGGCTGCACTGGGAACTCTTCTCAATCTATAACTAAATTTTATTCTACAGGGAACAACCTTGGGGAACAGGGAGACTCAAGAGGACCTGGGCAACTGAATATTTAGTATCCCCAACAACCTGTTTTAACACCAGAGGCTCAGCCTCAAAACTCACGTCTACATGTCACCACAGTAGGACAAACCGACAGACAAGTTTGTCCTGCTGTTGGAGACCTCTCGT